>NW_028317986.1:900000-1180000 GCF_062004578.1 Staurois parvus
GTGTCCTTACCCAAACTCAAAAAAGCCTATGAAAAAGGTACCAGGGGCATCTCATGGGGCCTCCTACTGACCCCAGGAACTCGGGCAGTGCCCGAGTTTCCAAATGGTCAGTCCGTCCCTGGGGCCCCGTGAGATGCCCCTGGTACCGTTTTCATAGGCTTTTTTGAGTTTGGGCAAGGACACAGGGGCCCCATGATCCCCTATTGCCCGGGGGCCCCATGAGTTGTCAGTCCGCCCCTGATAGGGACATGTGTGTTCCAGTGCGTTTTTGGTGCATTCCAGTGCATTTTTTATGCGTTTTACCGCGTTCCAGTACAGTTCTGCGCAGGAAAAACGCAGCCTGTTCTACTTTTTTTTTCTGCAACCGGAACGCACTGGAACTGCAAGCACTGATGTGAACGGTGACATTGACCACCATATCACCTACTTTCTGTGCGTTTTGGATGCAGAAAAAAAAAGCAACTAAAAACGCATGGAGTGTGAATCGGCCCTCAGGGTCTTACAGATCCCCAACTGGCCAGGTCAAGATAAGTGTGAGTATTCCAAGAGTGCGGGTAAGCCCAGCCTCGCCCATAGCCTGGCGCATTGTTTGCTGAGCTCAATACGCTTTTATAATAACAGCCAGGTGAAAGGGGAGCCCTGGTTTTGTTTTATATAAAATGCAAATATGGGTGGATAAAGAAAAAAAAAAAACTCGGATTGTATGTTTGTCTGTATTCGGATTCAAATCGATGACTTCATCTGTTTGACCAACTAATCCGCAAGTGAGCAAATGTTTACTGGGCCTTTGCAATTCACGTTCCTCCTGTGCTCTGGGAGTGACGTGCTGTTGGCTGCCGTAGACTGTGCTCCGCGATGTAAGATTTGTTTCCTTAAAGGAGAACTCCAAGTGAACATAAGAAATATAGGATGTCAATGATGTATTTCTGAAAAAAAGCCATAGTTTTTTTTTTCTTCCAGTGCAGCTAATAAAATTCCTTGAAATAACGTATTTTTCGCTCCATAAGACGCACCTAGGTTTTAGAGGAGAAAAACAAGAAAAAAAATATTGTGAACCAATGGACTGCGGACACAGGACAGGAGATGACCAGAGACTGCGGACATAGTACAGGAGATGACCAGAGACTGCGGACACAGTACAGGAGATGACCAGAGACTGCGGACATATTACAGGGGATGACCAGAGACTGCAGACACAGTACAGGAGATGACCAGAGACTGCGGACATATTACAGGAGATGACCAGAGACTGCGGACACAGTACAGGAGATGACCAGAGACTGCGGACACAGTACAGGAGATGACCAGAGACTGCGGACATAGTACAGGAGATGACCAGAGACTGCAGACACAGTACAGTAGATGACCAGAGACTGCGGACAGTACAGGGAATGACCAGAGACTGCAGACACAGTACAGGAGATGACCAGAGACTGCGGACACAGTACAGGAAATGACCAGAGACTGCGGACACAGTACAGGAAATGACCAGAGACTGCAGACATAGTATAGGAGATGACCAGAGACTGCAGACACAGTACAGGAAATGACCAGAGACTGCAGACATAGTATAGGAGATGACCAGAGACTGCGGACATAGTACAGGAGATGACCAGAGACTGCGGACACAGTACAGGAAATTACCAGAGACTGCGGACACAGTACAGGATATGATCAGAGACAGCAGACAGTACAGGAGATGACCAGAGACTGCAGACAATACAGAGGATTGCCAGAGACTGCAGACCTTTGGGGAGGGAGGGGGAGCGGGTACCTGAATTTGACAGGTACCCGCTCCCACTTCCGCGGAGTTGTCCTCCCTTCTCGCGCATGCACAGTGGGCACCCGGCTGTCACAGAAGCCGCCGCGGGAAGACTGCGCAGTGCTGGACCGAGGAACAGGTAAGGTCCTGCATCAGAGAACAGCTGAGCGGCCGGCCCGGTATTCTGACATGGTGGCAGCAGAAATACCGGACCGGCTGCTTTATATTCGTTCCATCAGATGCACTGACATTTCCCCCCCTTTTTTGGGGGGAAAAAAGTGCATCTTATGGAGCGAAAAATACGGTACATACCAACTAATAGTTAAAATGTGTCTAAATCCAAGAACAAAAAGTGTAATATATTGCAGCCTAGCAGTCCTTAGATGCGGTGGCACTATCACTTTAAACCAGCAGGTGGAACTGTAGGCTCCTTTTCTGGCTTTTCTTTTGCTTCTTTGATGTAAAGCCTGCTGGTAATAGATCTCAATGGCTCAAGCAGAACCTAAAACACACAAGTGGGTGACTTAGTACGGCAAGTCCTCGTTTATCGGCTTCTATCTGCGGTTTAATTTTGACAACACGAGTCTCAAAGAAGACAGCTTTTTGTGTGCTGCCTCTCTAAGAGGAGCCCACAGTGCTCTGGGACTCCTTATCTAAGCCCAAAAACAAAAATGTAATATATGGCGGCTTGCCAGCCCTCAGATGTGGTGGTTGTATTCCCTTACTTTCTGGCTTTATTTTCACCTGATATTCTGCATTATCCTTTTTAACCAGCAGGTGGAGCTGTAGGAACCTTTTCTGGCTCTTCTATTGCTTCTTTGATGTAAAGTGTGTTGTTAATAGTTCTCAATGTCTCAAGATGGATTTAACCACTTGCTCTCCAGAGGTTTTACCCCCCCCCTTTCCTGACAAGGCCATTTTTTGCGATATGGCGCTGCGCTACTTTACCTGACAATTGCGCGGTCATGCAACGCTGCACCCAAATGAAATTTACACAAATGGAGTTTTCTTTTGGTGGTATTTGATTCTCTCTGCAGTTTTTATTTTTTGCACTATAAACAAAAAGAGACTGAAAATTTTGAAAAAATACCCTACATTTGTTACTTTTTGTTATGAACCAATTCAATACCGGGCAATTTTACATCTTCCTGCCCAGGCCAGTTTTCAGGTTTCAGCGCTCTCACACTTTGAATGACAATTGCGCGGTCATACAACATTGTACCCAAACTAAATTTTCACTATTTTTTTTTTACATATTGTCACCAGTGCAGTACAGCGTCATCATATAACTGGCATGGCGGTGATCAGGGACACTGACTGGTGACAGTATGAAAAAAAAAAAGTTATATTTTTTTTATTATTATTATTTTTTATTACATCTTTTTTTTTTTTAAGATTTTTTTTCATATTTCACTATGACCAAAGTAGTACACTGTTACCATAGTAACATTGTACTACTTTGGGGAAGTGATCAGTATTTTTTTTTTTTTTTTTTTTTACACAATTTGCTTATAGCAAAGAATTACTTTCCTATAAGCAAACATTTACCTGAATGACATCGATTCATTCAGGTTTTTTTTTTTTTTTTTTTGTGCTTAGCTGTGATTTGGCCACAGCTAATCACATGACATGTGCATGTGATTAGCTGTGACCATTCACAGCTAGGCAGTAGTATACAATGGATGGCATGAATGAAGCCATCCATTGTATACAACTGTCATGTGACCTGCTGTGATTGGTCACATCAGGTCACATGGTACCGGTAACGGGGGCCGGTACTCAGATCTGTCATCGGCCGTGTCCGAGGTACACGGCCGGTGACAGATCGCACCGCTGCGCCGCTCTGCAGGAGCGCAATCTGCGCATGTGCGGGAGGACGCCATATGGCGTCCACCCAGAACGCTGATGACTTTTGCCGCCCGCCATTCGGCCATAGGTTAAATATGTCCAGCAAAAAAATTGAAAAAATCTAATTCTGTCATAAATTTAGGCCAAAATGTATTCTGCTCCGTGTCTTTGGTAGAAAAAATCCCAATACGTGTAAATTAATTGGTTTGCATGAAAGTTATAGCGTTTACAAATGGCGGTATAGATACTGGAATTTATTTATTATTTTTCTTTTTACTAGTAATGGCGGTGACTTATAGCGGGACTGCGGTGGGCATTCTGACACTGGACTGACGTGGTGTCACTGACATCCCCATTGACACCAATACAGTGGACTTTCTGTTTTTTTATTTCTTTTTGCCTTATACCTGGTTAGTCTATAGATTAGTAGATATTATAAACATTTAAGCCTTTACAGGCAACTAGCATTGAAAATCAGACCTTAGCATACAACAGATGTGCTGGCAGGGGTGGACTGACAACTCATGGGGCCCCCGGGCAACAGGGGATCATGGGGCCCCTGTGTCCTTGCCCAAACTCAAAAAAGCCTATGAAAAAGGTACCAGGGGCATCTCATGGGGCCCCCTACTGACCCCTGGCCCTCGGGCAGTGCCCGAGTTTCCAAATGGTCAGTCCGCCCATGTGTGCTGGACACGGAGGTATATAAACACACAAACCAAATATACTGCACATTACAAATGACTCTCTTCATCGTATTAGAATAACCTGAGATTCAGTTTTTTTTGTATTTGCTTGATGGATAAACAAAATAGTAATAAAATAAGATTGCAATTTGCTTTTTATAAACCATTACACTAATATCCTGGGATATAAAAATTTGCAATGACCACCATTTTATTCTACAGGGCCTCTGCTTTCATAAAATATATAATATAATCAGGCTCACTTACTATTAAGGGTTGTCCTAGCCCCTTGCCAGGCCTCCTGTTGGGGATTGGCTAGGATCCCTCAATAGTGCAAGCCAGCATCTCCTCAGATCCACCCACTGCCTCTAGGGCCTTCCTCCAAAGCTCTAGAGCAGGGGAAAATTCCAGAGGGGTCGGCCTGCAGAGCCTTTTAGCTCCTGACCCAGATTTGAACTCCTATTACACCCAGGCTGCTATTCAGCACTCCTCTCAGGACTCTAGCTCCCCCTAGCTAACTAGGAGGGTGCTACATTTTTGTATAGACACAATATATTACACTCCTTTAGTATTTCATAAAGGGCTGCTCAAATACTGTGCAACAACAACAAAAACTTAATGCAACAACCACCATTTTATTCTCCAGGGTCTCTGCGTTTTGAAAAAGATATAATGTTTGGGGGTTCTAAGTAATTTTCTAGCACAATTTCTGCATTTCCTATATCCACTCTCCCCGGACCCTGCATTCACTATATCTGGTCTCCCCGGACCCTGCATTCACTATATCTGGTCTCCCCGGACCCTGCATTCACTATATCTGGTCTCCCCGGACCCTGCATTCACTATATCTGGTCTCCCTGGACCCTGCATTCACTATATCTGGTCTCCCCAGACCCTGCATTCACTATATCCGCTCTCCCCGGACCCTGCTTTCACTATATCTGGTCTCCCTGGACCCTGCATTCACTATATCTGGTCTCCCTGGACCCTGCATTCACTATATCTGGTCTCCCTACCCTGCATTCACTACATCCACTCTCCCCGGACCCTACATTCACTATATCTGGTCTCCCTACCCTGCATTCACTACATCCACTCTCCCCGGACCCTGCATTCACTACATCCACTCTCCCCGGACCCTGCATTCACTATATCCGCTCTCCCGGACCCTGAATTCACTATATCTGGTCTCCCCGGACCCTGCATTCACTATATCCGCTCTCCCGGACCCTGAATTCACTATATCTGGTCTCCCCGGACCCTGCATTCACTATATCCGCTCTCCCCGGACCCTGCATTCACTATATCCGCTCTCCCAGGACCCTGCATTCACTATACCCGGTCTCCCCGGACCCTGCATTCACTATATCTGGTCTCCCCGGACCCTGCATTCACTATATCTGGTCTCCCCGGACCCTGCATTCACTATATCTGGTCTCCCCGGACCCTGCATTCACTATATCCGCTCTCCCCGGACCCTGCATTCACTATATCTGGTCTCCCCGGACCCTGCATTCACTATATCTGGTCTCCCCAGACCCTGCATTCACTATATCTGGTCTCCCCGGACCTGCATTCACTATATCTGGTCTCCCCGGACCCTGCTTTCACTATATCTGGTCTCCCCGGACCCTGCATTCACTATATCTGGTCTCCCCGGATCCTGCATTCACTATATCTGGTCTCCCCGGACCCTGCATTCACTATATCTGGTCTCCCCAGACCCTGCATTCACTATATCCGCTCTCCCAGGACCCTGCATTCACTATATCCGCTCTTCCCGGACCCTGCATTCACTATATCTGGTCTCCCCGGACCCTGCATTCACTATATCCGGTCTCCCCGGACCCTGCATTCACTATATCCGCTCTCCCCAGACCCTGCATTCACTATATCCGCTCTCCCCGGACCCTGCATTCACTATATCCGCTCTCCCCGGACCCTGCATTCACTATATCTGGTCTCCCCGGACCCTGCATTCACTATATCTGGTCTCCCCAGACCCTGCATTCACTATATCTGGTCTCCCCAGACCCTGCTTTCACTATATCTGGTCTCCCCGGACCCTGCATTCACTATATCCGCTCTCCCAGGACCCTGCATTCACTATATCCGCTCTCCCCGGACCCTGCATTCACTATATCTGGTCTCCCCGGACCCTGCATTCACTATATCCGGTCTCCCCGGACCCTGCATTCACTATATCCGCTCTCCCCGGACCCTGCATTCACTATATCCGGTCTCCCCGGACCCTGCATTCACTATATCTGGTCTCCCCGGACCCTGCATTCACTATATCCGGTCTCCCCAGACCCTGCATTCACTATATCCGCTCTCCCCGGACCCTGCATTCACTATATCTGGTCTCCCCGGACCCTGCATTCACTATATCTGGTCTCCCCGGACCCTGCATTCACTATATCTGGTCTCCCCGGACCCTGCATTCACTATATCTGGTCTCCCCGGACCCTGCATTCACTATATCTGGTCTCCCCCGACCTGCATTCACTATATCTGGTCTCCCCTACCCTGCTTTCACTATATCTGGTCTCCCCGGACCCTGCATTCACTATATCCGCTCTCCCCGGACCCTGCATTCACTATATCCGGTCTCCCAGGACCCTGCATTCACTATATCCGGTCTCCCCGAACCCTGCATTCACTATATCCGGTCTCCCCAGACCCTGCATTCACTATATCTGGTCTCCCCGGACCCTGCATTCACTATATCTGGTCTCCCCAGACCCTGCATTCACTATACCCGGTCTCCCCGGACCCTGCATTCACTATATCTGGTCTCCCCGGACCCTGCATTCACTATATCTGGTCTCCCCGGACCCTGCATTCACTATATCTGGTCTCCCCGGACCCTGCATTCACTATATCCGCTCTCCCCGGACCCTGCATTCACTATATCTGGTCTCCCCGGACCCTGCATTCACTATATCTGGTCTCCCCAGACCCTGCATTCACTATATCTGGTCTCCCCGGACCTGCATTCACTATATCTGGTCTCCCCGGACCCTGCTTTCACTATATCTGGTCTCCCCGGACCCTGCATTCACTATATCTGGTCTCCCCGGATCCTGCATTCACTATATCTGGTCTCCCCGGACCCTGCATTCACTATATCTGGTCTCCCCAGACCCTGCATTCACTATATCCGCTCTCCCAGGACCCTGCATTCACTATATCCGCTCTTCCCGGACCCTGCATTCACTATATCTGGTCTCCCCGGACCCTGCATTCACTATATCCGGTCTCCCCGGACCCTGCATTCACTATATCCGCTCTCCCCAGACCCTGCATTCACTATATCCGCTCTCCCCGGACCCTGCATTCACTATATCCGCTCTCCCCGGACCCTGCATTCACTATATCTGGTCTCCCCGGACCCTGCATTCACTATATCTGGTCTCCCCAGACCCTGCATTCACTATATCTGGTCTCCCCAGACCCTGCTTTCACTATATCTGGTCTCCCCGGACCCTGCATTCACTATATCCGCTCTCCCAGGACCCTGCATTCACTATATCCGCTCTCCCCGGACCCTGCATTCACTATATCTGGTCTCCCCGGACCCTGCATTCACTATATCCGGTCTCCCCGGACCCTGCATTCACTATATCCGCTCTCCCCGGACCCTGCATTCACTATATCCGGTCTCCCCGGACCCTGCATTCACTATATCTGGTCTCCCCGGACCCTGCATTCACTATATCTGGTCTCCCCAGACCCTGCATTCACTATATCCGCTCTCCCCGGACCCTGCATTCACTATATCTGGTCTCCCCGGACCCTGCATTCACTATATCTGGTCTCCCCGGACCCTGCATTCACTATATCTGGTCTCCCCGGACCCTGCATTCACTATATCTGGTCTCCCCGGACCCTGCATTCACTATATCTGGTCTCCCCCGACCTGCATTCACTATATCTGGTCTCCCCTACCCTGCTTTCACTATATCTGGTCTCCCCGGACCCTGCATTCACTATATCCGCTCTCCCCGGACCCTGCATTCACTATATCCGGTCTCCCAGGACCCTGCATTCACTATATCCGGTCTCCCCGAACCCTGCATTCACTATATCCGGTCTCCCCAGACCCTGCATTCACTATATCTGGTCTCCCCGGACCCTGCATTCACTATATCTGGTCTCCCCGGACCCTGCATTCACTATATCTGGTCTCCCCGGACCCTGCATTCACTATATCTGGTCTCCCCGGACCTGCATTCACTATATCTGGTCTCCCCGGACCTGCATTCACTATATCTGGTCTCCCCGGACCCTGCTTTCACTATATCTGGTCTCCCCGGACCCTGCTTTCACTATATCTGGTCTCCCCGGACCCTGCATTCACTATATCTGGTCTCCCCGGACCCTGCTTTCACTATATCTGGTCTCCCCGGACCCTGCATTCACTATATCTGGTCTCCCCGGACCCTGCATTCACTATATCTGGTCTCCCCAGACCCTGCATTCACTATATCTGGTCTCCCCAGACCCTGCTTTCACTATATCTGGTCTCCCCGGACCCTGCATTCACTATATCCGCTCTCCCAGGACCCTGCATTCACTATATCCGCTCTCCCCGGACCCTGCATTCACTATATCTGGTCTCTCCGGACCCTGCATTCACTATATCCGGTCTCCCCGGACCCTGCATTCACTATATCCGCTCTCCCCGGACCCTGCATTCACTATATCCGGTCTCCCCGGACCCTGCATTCACTATATCTGGTCTCCCCGGACCCTGCATTCACTATATCTGGTCTCCCCAGACCCTGCATTCACTATATCCGCTCTCCCCGGACCCTGCATTCACTATATCTGGTCTCCCCGGACCCTGCATTCACTATATCTGGTCTCCCCGGACCCTGCATTCACTATATCTGGTCTCCCCGGACCCTGCATTCACTATATCTGGTCTCCCCGGACCCTGCATTCACTATATCTGGTCTCCCCCGACCTGCATTCACTATATCTGGTCTCCCCTACCCTGCTTTCACTATATCTGGTCTCCCCGGACCCTGCATTCACTATATCCGCTCTCCCCGGACCCTGCATTCACTATATCCGGTCTCCCAGGACCTTGCATTCACTATATCCGGTCTCCCCGAACCCTGCATTCACTATATCCGGTCTCCCCAGACCCTGCATTCACTATATCTGGTCTCCCCGGACCCTGCATTCACTATATCTGGTCTCCCCGGACCCTGCATTCACTATATCTGGTCTCCCCGGACCCTGCATTCACTATATCTGGTCTCCCCGGACCTGCATTCACTATATCTGGTCTCCCCGGACCTGCATTCACTATATCTGGTCTCCCCGGACCCTGCTTTCACTATATCTGGTCTCCCCGGACCCTGCTTTCACTATATCTGGTCTCCCCGGACCCTGCATTCACTATATCTGGTCTCCCCGGACCCTGCATTCACTATATCTGGTCTCCCCGGACCCTGCTTTCACTATATCTGGTCTCCCCGGACCCTGCATTCACTATATCTGGTCTCCCCGGACCCTGCATTCACTATATCTGGTCTCCCCGGACCCTGCATTCACTATATCTGGTCTCCCCGGACCCTGCATTCACTATATCTGGTCTCCCCGGACCCTGCATTCACTATATCTGGTCTCCCCGGACCTGCATTCACTATATCTGGTCTCCCCGGACCCTGCATTCACTATATCTGGTCTCCCCGGACCCTGCTTTCACTATATCTGGTCTCCCCGGACCCTGCATTCACTATATCCGCTCTCCCGGACCCCGCATTCACTATATCCGTTCTCCCCGGACCCCGCATTCACTATATCCGGCCTCCCAGGACCCTGCATTCACTATATCTGGTCTCCCAGGACCCTGCATTCACTATATCTGGTCTCCCCGGACCCCGCATTCACTATATCTGCTCTCCCCGGACCCCGCATTCACTATATCTGGTCTCCCAGGACCCTGCATTCACTATATCTGGTCTTCCAGGACCCTGCATTCACTATATCAGGTCTCCCCGGACCCCGCATTCACTATATCAGGTCTCCCAGGACCCCGCATTCACTATATCTGGTCTCCCAGGACCCTGCATTCACTATATCTGGTCTCCCAGGACCCTGCATTCACTATATCTGGTCTCCCCGGACCCTGCATTCACTATATCCGGTCTCCCCGGACCCTGCATTCACTATATCTGGTCTCCCACAGTACACAGAACATAGAAAGGCAATTATTTTAGTAAATATAAACTGCTAAATACCTTTTCTTATCAGCAGTATATAGCAGTCTTGTGACTTCAGCAGAGCCCTGGTTAAAGCTTATAGGAGGACTTTTCTTTCTGCTCTGGGAAGATGCAGAAACCCTGACTTCTGTCTGGACAGCGCTGATTGGCCCTGTGCTGATCACATGCACCCCCCCCAAAAAAAATTTTCTAGCAATACACACTAAACTGATAATGTGCAGAAGGGATACGGGTTCAGTCTTATCAATCTTTGATTGCAAGTTCCCAGGATCAGGGCCCTCTTGTATTGAACTGTATTGTTGCTGTATTGACTCCCGCAGGGGCGGACTGACCATTTGGAAACTCGGGTGCTGCCCGAGGGCCCGGGGTCAGTAGGGGGCCCCAAGAAGCCCCAAAAGCCTATGAAAAAGGTACCAGGGGCATCTCATGGGGCCCCCTACTGACCCTGGGCCCTCGGGCAGTGCCCGAGTTTCCAAATGGTCAGTCCATCCCTGGGGCCCCGTGAGATGCCCCTAGTACCTTTTTCATAGGCTTTTTGAGTTTGGGCAAGGACACAGGGGCCCCATGATTCCCTATTGCCCGGGGGCCCCATGAGTTGTCAGTCCGCCCCTGGTCTCCCGTTATATGGTAAAGCGCTGAGCAAACTTTTGGCACTATATAAATCCTGTATAATAAGAATTATCAGCGTGATCATTTGAACAAGAAGCGGAGCAGAGAAGACAGGATCAAACACACAATATGTCTTATCAGGAGATAAGAGGGGGGGGACACTGGAAAAAGGGGAGGATCAGAGAAGACAGGATCAAACACACCATATGTCTTATCAAGAGATAAGAGGGGGGACACTGGAAGAAGGGAACGATCAGAGAAGACAGGATCAAACACACCATATGTCTTATCAGGAGATAAGAGGGGGGGACACTGGAAAAAGGGGAGGATCAGAGAAGACAGGATCAAACACACCATATGTCTTATCAGGAGATAAGAGGGGGGGACACTGGAAGAAGGGAACGATCAGAGAAGACAGGATCAAACACACCATATGTCTTATCAGGAGATAAGAGGGGGGGACACTGGAAGAAGGGAACGATCAGAGAAGACAGGATCAAACACACCATATGTCTTATCAGGAGATAAGAGGGGGGGACACTGGAAAAAGGGGAGGATCAGAGAAGACAGGATCAAACACACCATATGTCTTATCAGGAGATAAGAGGGGGGACACTGGAAGAAGGGGAGAATCAGAGAAGACAGGATCAAACAGCCTTTTTACACAATGCAGAGGATTAACCCCTTAGGTTCCACAGTGAGTATAACAAGCATTTTTTACTGCATCTACAGACTGATTGTACTGTTGTGGGTTTAGTAACACTTTAACTATGTAATACCCCCCCCCCGTAACCCCCCCCCCCGTCCCCCTCTATCAGCATGCAGCAAGCCAAGTAGTGTCCCTGCTTGTCGGAGCCCTGTGACGGACGGGCTCTGGCAGAAATCAAACGTTTGCAGGTCTTTAGCAGACCATGAAAGCCGTAGCGCAGCGAGCGGTGGAATGCGTTAATAGACTCTCACAATATTTTTGGACTGGATTTCAGTTGCTAAGTAATTAGCGCACACACAAAGCACAACACAAACAAGATAGCAATACTTTATCAAACGCATCGGCTGCGGCTCGCTCCAGGCGTATGGGAAATGCATTCGCTGAAACTTCGCTCTCCTCCCCGCCCACACACTGTACAGACATTGGGCTCGCGCTCTATTCATTTGGCGCTCGCAACCGGGCGCAGAGGCAGCTATTCGATTTAGGCTAAAAGAAGAAGAAAAAAATAAAAGTAGAAAAAAAAAAGTAGAAAAAAAAAAAAAGAGGTTTTGTGTTATTTTATTATGTTGCTAGGAGATGAAATAACTCAAATCCCAACGGGGTCGCGTCTCGCGCTTTTACATAACACAAAGATCTTCGAGGGAAAAACAGCAATAAATAGTCGCTGAACAGATGCAATTCTGCCGTGACGCTTTATGGTCGTCCTGCTGAACGATCGCAGCCATGTGGTGGGAGCTCTGCAAAGTGACCCCGGGTTCACACCCAAGCGTTTTTCTGCCGCGTTTTGCAGAAACGCAGTACAGTCTGTTTAACATGATGTCCTATGCAGGGGCGGACTGACCACTTGGAAACTCAGGCACTGCTCGAGGGCCCGGGGTCAGTAGGGGGCCCCATGAGATGCCCCTGGTACCTTTTTCATAGGTTTTTTTGAGTTTGGGCAAGGACACAGGGGCCCCATGATCCCCTATGGCCCAGGGGCCCCATGAGTTGTCAGTCCGCCCCTGCTCCTATGGGACACATTCACATTTGCGCATTATCACCTGGTCAGGGGACTTTTTTGAACGAAAAAAGTTGCATTTTTGGTTCTATAGACTTCAATGGAAACGCTGCAGAAAAGCATGTATTGTGTTTTTGCTGCGTTTTTTTGCCACGTTTTTGATGAATTTTGCATTTTAATTCTTCCTAGCAACAAGAAAAAAAGAAAAAGGAAAAAAATAAGTATAAAAAAAACGTCAAAAAAAAAGAAAAGAAAGGAAGCACACAAAAAGCATAAAAAACACAGCTGCAAAAACACAATGCAGAAATTGCGTTTTTGATGCATCAAGAAAAAAAAGAAACCAAAAGTATCAAAAACGTGACAAAAACACAGGTGCCAAAATGCAATGCAGAAATGGCATCAAAAACGCAGGAGAAAAATGCAAGACACAATGCAGAAATGTTTGATGCATTTGCGGTTTGCATTTTAAATCTGTCTAGCAACAAGAAAAAGAAAAAAGAAAAGCATGTATTGTGTTTTTGCTGCTTTGTTTTGCCACGTTTTTGATGAATTTTGCATTTTAATTCTTCCTAGCAACAAGAAAAAAAGAAAAAGGAAAAAAATAAGTATAAAAAAAACGTCAAAAAAAAAGAAAAGAAAGGAAGCACACAAAAAGCATAAAAAACACAGCTGCAAAAACACAATGCAGAAATTGCGTTTTTGATGCATTTGCGTTTTGCATTTTAAACCTGCCTAGCAACAAGAAAAAGAAAAGAGAAAAGCATGTATTGTGTTTTTGATGCATTTTGCATTTTAAATCTGCCTAGTAACAAGAAAAAAAGAAAAAGTATAAAAAAACGCATCAAAAAAAAAAAGAAAAGAAAAGGAGCACACAAAAAGCATAAAAAACACAGCTGCAAAAACACAATTCAGAAATTGCGTTTTTGATGCATTTGCGGTTTGCATTTTAAATCAACCTAGCAACAAGAAAAAAAAAAGCATGTATTGTGTTTTTGCTGCCTTTTTTGCTGCATTTTTGCTATGTTTTTGATGCATTTCGCATTTTAAGTCTGCCTAGTAACAAGAAAAAAAGAAAAAGTATAAAAAAAAGCGTCAAAAACGCAGGTGCCAAAATGCAATGCTGAAATGGCGTTTTGCATTTTAAATCTGCCTAGCAACAAGAAAATGAAAAAAGAAAAGCATGTATTGTGTTTTTGCTGCCTTTTTTTGCCACGTTTTTGATGCATTTTGCATTTTAATTATTCCTAGCAACAACAAAAAAAGAAAAAGGAAAAAAAAAGTATAAAAAAAGCGTCAAAAGAAAAGAAGTACACAGAAAGCATAAAAAAACACAATGCAGAAATTGCGTTTTTGATGCATTTGCGGTTTGCATTTTAAATCTACCTAGCAACAAGAAAAAGTTAAAAGAAAAGCATGTATTGTGTTTTTGCTGCATTTTTGCTATGTTTTTGATGTATTTTGCATTTTAAATCTGCCTAGTAACAAGGAAAAAAAAGAAAAGAAAAAAAAACCCAAATGCATCAAAAACGCAGGTGCAAAAACGCAATGCAGAAATGGCGTTTTTAATGCATTTTAAATCTGCCTAGCAACAAGAAAAAGAAAAAAGAAAAGCACGTATTGTGTTTTTGCTGCATTTTTTTGCTGCATTTTTGCTATTTTTGATGTGTTTTGTATTTGAAATCTGCCTAGCAACAAGAAAAAAAAAGAAAAGGAAAAAACGCAAAACTTATCAAAAACGCAGGTGCAAAACGCAATGCAGAAATGGCGTTTTTGATGCATTTGCGTTTTGCATTTTAAATCTGCCTAGCAACAAGAAAAAAAAAATGCATGTATTTGTTTTTGCTGTCTTTTTTGCCACGTTTTTGATGCATTTTTCTTTTTAAAACTGCCTAGCAACAAGAAAAAAAAGAAACACGCAAAACACATTGTTGCGTTTTTGCACTTGCATTTTTGACGTGTTTTGCGGTTTTTTTTTTTTATTCTTCTTGTTGCTAGGCAGATTTTAAATGCAAAACGCATGAAAAACATAATACATGCTTTTCTGCGCGTTGCCATTGAAGTCTATAGAACCAAATGCAACGTTTTGCATTCAAAAAAGTCCCTGACCCTTTCCAAAAAACGCACGGGGTGAAAACGCAGAGATGTGAACATGTCCCATAGGAAATCATGTGAAATGGACTGTACTGCGTTTCTGCAAAACGCGGCAGCAAACGCATCGGTGTGAACCTGAGGTGACTGCTGATGCTTAAAGCTGAACTTCAGGAAGATATATAAAGGGTACAAATAATGGAACGCTGTAAGTAATAATCCATCCTTAACCCCTTCCCTGCCGGGCACTGTCACCCCCTTCCTGCCCGGGACAATTTCCAGCTTTCAGCGCTGTTGCACTTTGATGACAATTGCGTGGTCATGCAACTCTGCACCTATATGAATATTTTTATCATTTTATTTTAAGATATAGAGCTTTATTTTGATGGTATTTATTCACCACGGGGGGGGGGTTGCTGAACAAATGAAAACAGATGAAAAATGTAAAAAAAACCAAAAAACTTTTTCTTTGTTTCTGTTATAAAAATGTGCAAATAAGTAATTTTTCTCCTTCACTGGTGTACGCTGATAGGCGGCACTGATGGGCGCTGATTAGGAGGCACTGATGTGCGGTACTGATGGGGGGGACTAAAAGGTGGCACTGATGAGGCGACACTGAAGTACAGTGATGAGGAGGCACTGATAGGTGGCACTGATATGCGGCACTGATGGGGGGCACTAATAGGCGGCACTGATGGGCACTAATAGGCAACACTGACGGTGGGCACTGATAGACGGCACTGATGGGGGGGGGGCATTAAAAGATGGCACTGATGAGGCAACACTGATGTGGACGCACTTATAGGCGGCACTGATGGGCACTAATAGGCAACACTGACGGTGGGCACTGATAGACAGCACTGATGGGGGGGGCATTAAAAGATGGCACTGATGAGGCAACACTGATGTGCACTGATGTGGAGGCACTGATAGGTGGCACTGATGGGCAGACACTGATGTACACTGATAGGCGGCACTGATAGGCGGCACTGATGGGGGGCACTGATAGGCGGCACTGATGGGGGGCATTAAAAGATGGCACTGATGAGGCAACACTGATGTGGAGGCACTGATAGGCGGCACTGATGGGCACTAATAGGCAACACTGACGGTGGGCACTGATAGACGGCACTGATGGGGGGGGCATTAAAAGATGGCACTGATGAGGCAACACTGATGTGCACTGATGTGGAGGCTCTGATAGGTGGCACTGATGGGCACTGATAGGCAGCACTGATGGTGGGCACTGATAAGCAGCACTGATGGGCACTGATGAGGAGGCACTGATAGGTGGCACTGATAAGTGGTACTGATGGGGGGCACTGATAGGCGACACTGATGGGCGGGCACTGATAGACGACACTGATGGTGGGCACTGATAAGCAGCACTGATGGGCACTGATGAGAAGGCACTGATAGGTGGCACTGATGGGCACTGATTGGCAGCACTGATGGTGGGCACTGATAAGCAGCACTGATGGGCACTGATGAGGAGGCACTGATAGGTGTCACTGATAAGTGGTACTGATGGGGGGCACTGATAAGTGGTACTGATGGGGGGCACTGATAGGTGGCACTGATAAGTGGTACTGATGGGGGGGGGCACTGATAGGCGACACTGATGGGGGGCACTGATAAGTGGTACTGATGGGGGGCACTGATAAGTGGTACTGATGGGGGGCACTGATAGGTGGCACTGATAAGTGGTACTGATGGGGGGCACTGATAGGTGGCACTGATAGGTGGCACTGATGGGGGGCACTGATGGGGGGCACTGATAGGCGACACTGATGGGGGGCACTGATAGGTGGCACTAATGGGCAGAACTAATTGGGCACTAATCTGGCTACACTGATAATAATCAGTGCCCTGATTATCTGTGATCATGCCCCTGTAATACTTGCCGGTTCCCAGCTCTGATCCCCTCACAGCTCCTGGGACAGCGCGTAAGGAAAGGACTGCCGATACCCAGCAAGTGTGTTTACATTGTGATCTGCTGTGATTGGACACAGCTGATCACATGGTAAAGGGCTGCTGTTATTGGCCTTTTACTGCGGTATGTGATCGCTGTGTCCAAAGGGACACATCGATCACAGAGCGCGCTGGGAGGGTGCCCTGGGTGGGGGGCATGGTACTGGGAGGACGTCTGGATGCCCTCCAGAGCTGCACTGTAGCCGTCTTCCACTGGTAACATTAGCAGCAAAAAGTCAGTTTTCAGCATTTTTGTATTAGTGTTTTTCCGATTTTTCAAGTTTTTTTTTTTTACAAAAAAGTTTTTTGTTTTTTTTTAAAAAAAACATCCAAAAATGCCGGTTTGCTGCGATTTACCTCGTTTTGCCACGTTTTTTAGCGTTGGAGTGTACTTACAGCTAAAAAACTCTAGAAGCCCACTAGTTCTGGGTTTTTTTCAAGCCAAAAAACGTTGATTCCAGTCTATGTGAGCATGGGCACATAGGATAACACGCTGGGGATGAACACATAGGATAACATGTTGGGGATGGACACGTAGGATAACACGCTGGGGATGGACACATAGGATAACACGCCGGGGATGGACACATAGGATAACATGCCGGGGATGGACACATAGGATAACATGCCGGGGATGGAGACATAGGATAACATGCCGGGGATGGACACATAGGATAACATGCCGGGGATCGACACATAGGATAACACGCCGGGGATGGACACATAGGATAACATCCCGGGGATGGACACATAGGATAACATGCCGGGGATGGACACATAGGATAACATGCCGGGGATGGACACATAGGATAACATGCCGGGGATGGACACATAGGATAACATGCCGGGGATGGACACATAGGATAACATGCCGGGGATGGGCACATAGGATAACACGCCGGGGATGGACACATAGGATAACACGCCGGGGATGGACACATAGGATAACACGCCGGGGATGGACACATAGGATAACACGCCGGGGATGGACACATAGGATAACACGCCGGGGATGGACACATAGGATAACACGCCGGGGATGGACACATAGGATAACACGCCGGGGATGGACACATAGGATAACACGCCGGGGATGGACACATAGGATAACACTCCAGGGATGGACACATAGGATAACACGCCGGGGATGGACACATAGGATAACACGCCGGGGATGGACACATAGGATAACACGCCGGGGATGGACACATAGGATAACACGCCGGGGATGGACACATAGGATAACACTCCGGGGATGGACACATAGGATAACACGCCGGGGTTTACTGGCTATAAGAAAAAACATCAAAAGCCAAAAACAGCTGCTGTAAAAACGTCCCGTGTGCGTGTGGACTAAGGATCATTCTTCCCACTGACCATCACACTGATGTATCATGAGTTGTAGATATAGTACATTTTAGCCGGGGTTCCCTGAGACCGGAAAGTTATTTCAAGGGTTCCTCTGTGTTGAAAAGGTTGAGAAAGGCTGCTTTAACCATTCCTTGGTTCCACCCACTACCCACCTCTGAGCACCCTTCCTTGGTTCCACACCCTACCCACCTCCGAGCACCATTCCTTGGTTCCACCCCCTACCCACCTCTGAGCACCCTTCATTGGTTCCTCACCCTACCCACCTCCGAGCACTGTTCCTTGGTTCCACCCACTACCCACCTCCGAGAACCGTTCCTTGGTTCCACACCCTACCCACCTCCAACCATTGTTCCTTGGTTCCACCCCCTACCCACCTCCAAGCACCGTTCCTTGGTTCCACCCACTATCCACCCCTGAGCGCCATTCCTTGGTTCCAGCCCCTACCCACCTCTGAGCACCCTTCATTGGTTCCTCACCCTACCCACCTCTGAGCACCGTTCCTCGGTTCCACCCCCTACCCACCTCCGAGCACCCTTCATTGGTTCCACCCACTACCCACCTCCGAGCACTGTTCCTTGGTTCCACCCACTACCCACCTCCGAGCACCATACCTTGGTTCCACCCCCTACCCACCTCCAAGCACTGTTCCTTGGTTCCACCCACTACCCACCTCCGAGAACTGTTCCTTTGTTCCACACCCTACCCACCTCCAACCATTGTTCCTTGGTTCCACCCCCTACCCACCTCCAAGCACCGTTCCTTGGTTCCACCCACTACCCACCTCCGAGCACCATTCCTTGGTTCCACCCCCTACCCACCTCTCAGCACCCTTCATTGGTTCCTCACCCTACCTACCTCTGAGCACCGTTCCTTTGTTCCACCCACTATCCACCTCCGAGCACCGTTCCTTTGTTCCACCCCCTATCCACCTCCGAGCACCGTTCCTTGGTTCCACCCCCTACCCACCTCCGAGCATCCTTCATTGGTTCCACCCACTACCCACCTCTGAGCACCGTTCCTTGGATCCACCCCCTACCCACCTCCGAGCACCGTTCCTGTTTTACAGCCTTCATGAGTGTAAAAGCAATCAGTGTTAACAAAAAAGTAGTGCTAGGGTGACAGTATGTAAAAAAAAAAACTAATAATAATATTAAAAAAATAAAATGTCAAAAAATGTTTTTGAAAAATTATAATGTTTGGCTATAAACTAATTTGGGTTATTTTTTTTTTTTTTTACTAAAAAGATAGCTGAAAACATTTTGGCCAAGATTTATGAAGAAAGATTATTTATTTGCAAAATTGTATTTTTTTCAAAATGTTTGGACTTTTTCATTCATATAGCAAAAAAATAAAAATCCCAGCGGTGAATAAGTACTATCAAAATAAAGTTTTATCTACTCAAAAAAATGCTAAAGAATTCATATGGGTACAGTGCTGCATGACCGCGCAATTGTCATTCAAAGTGTGATAGCGCTGAAAGCTGAAAATTGGCCTGGGCAGGAAGGGGGGGGAAAGTGTCCGGGCTGGAAGTGGTTAAATAGAAAAAAAAGAGAAGTCTAAAAAAAAGGAAAAAAAAAAAGGCGCTATATAAAAGAAGTAAAAATAAACACCTGATTTCACCCCTAGGTGTCATGTGTCCTAATAATTCAGGGAGCTGCAGTTATTTTGGCTTCTTTAAAGTCACTTAGTTGAGCTCTCAGACAGAGCGATGGAAGGGCAGATTACGGGAAATGTTGTGACATGTTGCGCATTCTTCACCCTAACATCTTATATAAATCCAGAGAGGTTTTCTAAACTATGGCACTGCTGAACGTAACCATTTGTGGTGCCAGACGTTCCTGTCCTTCCCTTCTTCTATGTGCGATAATAACTCATTGTACAGCTTGTAAAGCGCACCTATCATTAGATACATGTTTTCATGCTTGGTACACGCATGCTCAGTAACGTGTAGCACTTCCAGGTATTATAGAAATCACAGTACTCCCCCCTAATACCTACATCTGATTTTCTTTTACTAATGCTAATACTTTTGGAATGGAATGCCAATATGGATGGGATAGTCAGGTGTCCACAAGTTTTGGGGTCTGTCTGTGTATAGCACTACCCCCTTAGGAGTCGCTGAAGATTTTGGTCCCCCTATAGTCCTGCACAGCCAGGCAACACACATTTTTCATAGACTTGCATTCTGGAGACACTAAACAGTCCTGGAGCTTGGTTTTTAAGTTTAATTAGGGGTGTTGAATTTGGATGGGTTTGAGGGGTGTATGGGATGCCCAAGGGAGCTGCAACTGAGGACAACTCCTTAGCAACTCTGTACAAATCTCTATACAGCAAAAAAGATGTTGTTCCTGGAGAGCTCTCCAGCATCTGCTGATGTACCACCCCAGACCCCAGATGAATCCTCTTCTCATCCAGCTGTACTGGGTGAATCCCTGGGAAAGGGGACTCAAAATCTGTTTCTTTAGATCAAACAGTCCAAGATGGTGGCTAGTCAGGTTTCCCACCCAAATGCCCTTTCCCCTTATCCGGCCCAGGGGGTGTAAGAGTACTCACTCTTCCTCTCCTATGAGCTTGTTGGGTTGGTGGTGGCTGCCTTCAGGCCCTCCACTGGGCTGGCTCCTTCCCTGCTGTACAGGTGGCCCGCTCTCAGGGGATTGCAGAGGTTGAGAGATCCTCCTTTCCTAGACCAGCCTGGAGGTAGGTCTGTTCACACTGGGCCCCCTCCCAGGCTCCTGCATTTCAACCTCTCACTCCATCTTGCACCCAAACTTTCCTATTGCTGAGCAGGCTCAGTCATACTTAAGGGCTGTCCTGACCCCATGCCAAGCCTCCTGCCTGGGGATTGGTCAGGAGCCTTTAGGTATGCAGATCAGCCCCTCCTCACCCCCACCTACTGCCTTCTAGAAACTTCTCAAGTCTCTAGAGCAGGAGGAGGTCTCAAGGAACTGATCTACAGAGCCCTCAGCCCTGACCCAAGATGACCTGGCTGACTCACACCCAGGCTGACTCATGCCCAGGCTGCTATCCAGCCTCTACTAAAAAAAATTAGCTAGCTCCCCCTGGCTATCTAAAGGGACCCTTCATTCACTATAATTCCAGTAGTATTGGGACGTCTGCCTTTACACACACATGAAATTTAATGACATTCCAGTCTTAGTCCGGAGGGTTCAATATTGAGTTGGCCCCGCCCTTTGCAGCTATAACAGCTTCAACTCTTCTGGGAAGGCCGTCCACAAGATTTAGAAGTGTGTCTATGGGAATATTTGACCATTCTTCCAGAAACGCATTTGTGAGGTCAGGCACTAATGTTGGACAAAAAGGCCTGGCTCGCAGCCTCCGCTCTAATTCATCCCAAAGGTGTTCTATGGGGTTGAGGTCAGGACTCTGTGCAGGCCAGTCAAGTTCCTCCACCCCAAACTGGCTCATCCATGTCTTTATGGACCTTGCTTTGTGCACTGGTGTGCAGTCATGTTGGAACAGGAAGGGGCCATCCCCAAACTCTTCCCACAAAGTTGGGAGCATGAAATTTTCAAAATGTCTTGGTATGCTGAGGCCTTAAGAGTTACCTTCACTGGAACTAGGGGGCCAAGCCCAACCCCTGCAAAACAGCCCCACACCATAATCCCGCCTCCACCTAACTTCACACTTGGCACAATGCAGTCTGGCAAGTACCGTACTCCTGGCCACTGCCAAACCCAGACACATCCATGGGATTGCCAGACAGAGAAGCGTGATTGGTCACTCCAGAGAACACGTCTCCACTGCTGTAGAGTCCAGTGGCGGTGTGCTTTACACCACGGCATCCGACGCTTTGCATTGCACTTGGTGATGTAAGGCTTGGATGCAGCTGCTCAGCCATGGAAACCCATTCCATGAAGCTCTCTACGCACTGTTGTTGGGCTCATCTGAAGGCCACACCAAGTTTGGAGGTCTTTAGCTATTGACTCTGCAGACAGTTGGCGACTTCTGCGCACTGCGCTTCAGCATGCGCTGACCCCGCCCTGTCATGTGACGTGGCCTACCACTTGGTGGCTGAGTGGCTGTTGGTCCCAGTTGCTTCCACTTTGTTATAATCCCACTAACAGTTGAGCGTGGAATATTTAGTAGCCAGGAAATGTCACGGATGGACTTATTGCACAGGTGGCCACCTATCACGGGACCACGCTTGGAGTCACTGAGCTCCTGAGAGCGACCCATTCTTTCACCAATGTTTGTAGAAGCAGTCTGCATGCCTAGGGGCTTGATTGTATACACCTGTGTCCATGGAGGTGATTGGAACACCCGAATCACAAGGTTGGGAGGGCGGGGACAATACTTTTGGCAATATAGCGTATCTATCTCTATCTATCTATCTATCTATCTATCTATCTATCTATCTATCTATCTATTTATCTATCTATTTATCTATTTATCTATCTATCTATCTATCTATTATCTATCTATCTATCTATTATCTATCTATCTATCTATCTATCTATCTATCTATCTATTTATCTATCTATCTATCCTGTTCTATCTATCTATCTATCTATCTATCTATCTATCTATCTATCTATCTATCTATCTATCTATTATCTATCTATCTATCTATCTATTATCTATCTATCTATCTATCTATCTATTTATCTATCTATCTATCCTGTTCTATCTATCTATCTATCTATCTATCTATCTATCTATCTATTATCTATCTATCTATCTATCTATCTATTTATCTATCTATCTATCCTGTTCTATCTATCTATCTATCTATCTATCTATCTATCTATCTATTTATCTATCTATCTATCCTGTTCTATCTATCTATCTATCTATCTATCTATCTATCTATCTATCTCTCTATCTCTCTATCTCTCTATCTCTCTCTGTCTCTCTCTATCTCTCTATCTATCTATCTATCTATTATCTATCTATCTATCTATCTATTATCTATCTATCTATCTATCTATTTATCTATCTATCTATCCTGTTCTATCTATCTATCTATCTATCTATCTATCTATCTATCTATTATCTATCTATCTATCTATCTATTATCTATCTATCTATCTATCTATCTATTTATCTATCTATCTATCCTGTTCTATCTATCTATCTATCTATCTATCTATCTATCTATCTATCTATCTATCTATCTATCTATCTATCTCTCTATCTCTCTATCTATCTATCTATCTATCTATCTATCTATCTATCTATCTATCTATCTATCTATCTATCTATCTATCTATCTATCTATCTATCTCTCTATCTCTCTATCTCTCTATCTCTCTATCTCTCTATCTCTCTATCTATCTATCTATCTATCTCTATGATTTTCCTTTTAACCTACACAGATTATTTTATTTAAAACTGAGAAGGAAAAGAAGTTGCTCAGTTAGCCACAAATTGTTAACCCCCCCAGATTACAGAAATCAGAAAACACTGGGACAACCCCATATAGATACACACCGAGTTCACAGAAAAAGATTGCTTTTCGGAGGTAGGCAGTGGTCAATACCATCGCTCAGAAAGTTTTATTTATATTTGTTTGGACTGCCGTTGCTACTATAACAGGAAAGGACAGGGAGTAAAAGGAAAATGACTCTAACAGTGACATGGAGAGCAATAAAAAAAAACCCCAAGAGATGTTCTAATCATTTTCCCACTCTTTCAAAACAAAAAGGAAAACATTTCAGCTGCAACAAGAAACAACCCCATAGAAGAACCTAATAGAGGAGATTTACTAAAACTGGAGCACTCAGAATCTAGTGCAGCTGTGCACGGCAGCCAATCAGGTTCTAACTTCAGCTGGTTAAGCTTTGACAATAAATCCTGGAAGCTGATTGGTTACTATGCAGAGCTGCAACAGATTCTGTGTGCACCAATTTTAGTAAATCCATCGCATTGGAGGTTATTCACTAAAGCTAGAGAGTGCAAAATCTGGTTCAGCTATGATTGGAAACCAATCAGCTTCCAGGTTTTATTGCCAAAGTTTACTTGAACAAGCTGAAGTTAGAAGCTGATTGGCTACCATGCATAGCTGCACTAGATTCTGAGTGCTCCAGTCTTAGTAAATCTCCCCCATTGTGTCATGCGCATGCGTGCGTGAGTTTCAGTCATGGCACACAGCTTTGAAGGAATGACATGGGTATGTCGGTATTGTCACTGGCTGCTGCTCCGTAGAATACCGTATTTTTCGCTCCATAAGACGCACATTTTTCCCCCCAAAAAAGGGGGGAAATGTCAGTGCGTCTTATGGAGCGAATATGGAGCGGCCGGTCCGGTATTTCCACTGCCGCTGTGTCAGAATACCGGGCCGGCCGCTCAGCTCTGCAGCGGGACCTTACCTGTTCCTCTATCCAGCGGCGCGCTGTCTTCCCGGCTTCTGTAGTGTGGGCATCGGCTTGACAGCCGGGTGCCAAGTGCGCATGCGCAAGAAGCAGTGCGCTTTGTGAATGAAAGGCGGCACCTGGGACACATGACAGGTCCCAGAAGCTGCCGGACCAATCACAAAGCACAGAGCTTCTCGCTGGATAGAGGAACAGGTAAGGTCCCGCTGCAGAGCAGACACTAACCAATGAACAACTCCGCGGAAGTAAGAGCGGGTACCTGTCAAATTCAAAAGGTCAGCAGTCATCTCCTGTACTGTCCGCAGTCTCTGGTCATCCCTGTACTGTCCACAGTCTCTGGTCATCTCCTGTACTATGTCCACAGTCTCTGGTCATCTCCTGTACTATGTCCACAGTCTCTGGTCATCTCCTGTACTATGTCTGCAGTCTCTGGTCATCTCCTGTACTGTGTCCGCAGTCTCTGGTCATCTCCTGTACTGTGTCCGCAGTCTCTGGTCATCTCCTGTACTGTCCGCAGTCTCTGGTCATCTCTTGTACTGTGTCCGCAGTCTCTGGTCATCTCCTGTACTGTGTCCGCAGTCTCTGGTCATCTCCTGTACTGTGTCCGCAGCCTCTGGTCATCTCCTGTAGTATGTCTGCAGTCTCTGGTCATCTCCTGTACTGTGTCCGCAGTCTCTGGTCATCTCCTGTACTATGTCCGCAGTCTCTGGTCATCCCCTGTACTGTGTCCGCAGTCTCTGGTCATCTCCTGTACTATGTCTGCAGTCTCTGGTCATCTCCTGTACTGTGTCCGCAGTCTCTGGCCATCTCCTGTACTATGTCTGCAGTCTCTGGTCATCTCCTGTACTATGTCCGCAGTCTCTGGCCATCTCCTGTACTATGTCTGCAGTCTCTGGCCATCTCCTGTACTATGTCTGCAGTCTCTGGCCATCTCCTGTACTGTGTCCGCAGTCTCTGGCCATCTCCTGTACTATGTCTGCAGTCTCTGGTCATCTCCTGTACTGTGTCCACAGTCTCTGGCCATCTCCTGTACTATGTCTGCAGTCTCTGGTCATCTCCTGTACTGTGTCCGCAGTCTCTGGTCATCTCCTGTACTGTGTCCGCAGTCTCTGGTCATCCCCTGTACTGTGTCCGCAGTCTCTGGTCATCTCCTGTACTGTGTCCGCAGTCTCTGGTCATCTCCTGTACTATGTCCGCAGTCTCTGGCCATCTCCTGTACTATGTCTGCAGTCTCTGGTCATCTCCTGTACTATGTCCGCAGTCTCTGGCCATCTCCTGTACTATGTCTGCAGTCTCTGGCCATCTCATGTACTATGTCCGCAGTCTCTGGCCATCTCCTGTACTGTGTCCGCAGTCTCTGGTCATCTCCTGTACTGTGTCCGCAGTCTCTGGTCATCTCCTGTACTGTGTCCGCAGTCTCTGGCCATCTCCTGTACTATGTCTGCAGTCTCTGGTCATCTCCTGTACTGTGTCCTCAGTCTCTGGTCATCTCCTGTACTATGTCTGCAGTCTCTGGTCATCTCCTGTACTGTGTCCGCAGTCTCTGGTCATCTCCTGTACTGTGTCCGCAGTCTCTGGCCATCTCCTGTACTATGTCTGCAGTCTCTGGTCATCTCCTGTACTGTGTCCGCAGTCTCTGGTCATCTCCTGTACTGTGTCCGCAGTTTCTGGCCATCTCCTGTACTATGTCTGCAGTCTCTGGTCATCTCCTGTACTGTGTCCGCAGTCTCTGGTCATCTCCTGTACTGTGTCCGCAGTCTCTGGTCATCTCCTGTACTACAGTTGTGGCCAAAATTATTCAACCCCCAATGCTGTAAAGGGGTTTAGGGACTATAGTGTACATTTGGAATTGTATTCAGAATCAAATCCTACAAGGACGTTGTAACTACCCAAATGCAACTAAAATGACATCAATTGTTTATGTAATACAGTAGTAAATGGTTCTTATGTGGTTTCTTCATTGCCACAATTATTCAACCCCTTAAAGACTACCACTCTGAAGAACAGAGGTTCATACAGGTGCTTTCCATCAGGTATTGAAAACACCTGTGGATGTCACCGAGCAGCAATCAAGCATAATAAGCACCAATTAGGCAGCTTTAAAATGACTGTGATACTCAGCTCCTTCTAGACATTTACTGGTGTGGTTACAAACATGGTGAAGGCAAGAGAATGGTCCAGGAAGACAAGAGAAGAGGTGATTTCTCTTCACAGGAAGGGCAATGGCTATAAGAAGATTGCAAAGATGTTAAACATACCAAGAGACACCTTAGGAAGCATCATTCGCAAATTCAAGGCAAAGGGCACTGTTGAAACGCTACCTGGTCGTGGCAGAAAGAAGATGCTGACTTCGACTGCTGTGCGCTACCTGAAGCGTAGAGTGGAGAGAAGTCCCCGTGTGACTGCTGAGGAACTGAGAAAAGATTTGTCAGATGTGGGTACAGAAGTTTCAGCCCAGACAATAAGACGCACACTGCGTAATGAAGGCCTCCGTGCCAGAACTCCCAGGCGTACCCCCTTGCTGTCTCCAAAGAATAAGAAGAGTCGACTGCAGTATGCCAAAAGCCATGTGGACAAACCACAAAAGTTGTGGGATAGTGTTCTGTGGACTGATGAAACAAAATTAGAACTGTTTGGGCCCATGGATCAACGCTATGTTTGGAGGAGGAAGAACAAGGCCTATGATGAAAAGAACACCTTGCCTACTGTGAAGCATGGTGGAGGGTCAATCATGCTTTGGGGCTGTTTTGCTTCTGCAGGTACAGGGAAGCTTCAGCGTGTGCAAGGTACCATGAATTCTCTTCAGTACCAGGAGATATTGGATGGAAACGTGATGCAGTCCGTCACACACCTGAGGCTTGGGAGACGTTGGACCTTTCAACAGGACAATGATCCCAAGCATACCTCCAAGTCCACTAGAGCATGGTTGCAGAGGAAAGGCTGGAACATTTTGGAGTGGCCATCGCAGTCACCAGACTTAAATCCGATTGAGAACCTCTGGTGGGACTTAAAGAAAGCAGTTGCAGTGCGCAAGCCTAAGAATGTGACTGAACTGGAGGCCTTTGCCCATGAAGAATGGGCGAAGATACCCGTAGATCGCTGCAAGACACTTGTGTCAAGCTATGCTTCACGTTTAAAAGCTGTTATAACTGTAAAAGGATGCTGTACTAAGTACTAAGATTGAATGTCACTTGGGGGTTGAATAAAACTGATAATGCTGTGAGCACAGAAAAGACATTTGTGGTTATTTCATTATAACTGTTATGTTATATTTGTCTGACCTACAAGTGCCTCTTTAATGTAAATGTAAGCAAGATGACTGAATGATCAAAAGCAATGTCAAACTGGCCAAAACACTCAATTTCAGTGGGGGTTGAATAATTTTGGCCACAACTGTATGTCTGCAGTCTCTGGTCATCTCCTGTACTGTGTCCGCAGTCTCTGGTCATCTCCTGTACTGTGTCCGCAGTCTCTGGTCATCTCCTGTACTGTGTCCGCAGTCTCTGGTCCATCTCCTGTACTGTGTCCGCAGTCTCTGGTCATCTCCTGTACTATGTCTGCAGTCCATTGGTTCAGAATATTTATTTTCCTGTTTTCTGCCTCTAAAACCTAGGTGCGTCTTATGGTCAGGTGCGTCTTATGGAGCGTAAAATACGGTATCTACTAAACAGTGAATGTTTAGGAGATATGTATTTTACCTACAAGTAAGCTTTATTATAACCTTACTTGTAAGTAAAAATATACAAAGTGACTTCATTACCACTTTAAGCCAGCCATACATGGATTGAATTCCGCTGGTTTAGCAGGGAGAACGGCCAAAACTCGATCCATGTATGGGCAGGTTGGTTGTACACAAGTCAATCTGTCAATTGACAGCCTGTTGGATTTTTTTCCCGAATGATAATTGTATTTTGATGGAATAGAATTCTCCACTGTCAAAACACAACAACACAGCCGGAGTGATTCCCCCATCCACCTGAAATTTGTGGATGTGGGAATTGGATTATTTTTTTTCCTTCAACCCTCCGGTTGAATGCAAAAAAATAATAATAATGTATAGCCAGCCTTAGTTTGTACCAAGATTTTCTCTTCCTTTAATTCAGCTGGTTTGTGCTGTTATCAGTCTTTCCTTCCCAGTGCTCTCCTAGTTTTAACCTACACCAGTTTGTCCTCTCTTAGTTCACCTAGTATTTATCTTTGACACTTCTAGTTTCCCTAGTATATACAACAATCAGCCATGGCACTAGACCACTTAACATAACCCTTTGAGCCATGGACTCCAGTAAACCTCTGAAGGTGTGCTGTGGTATCTGGAACCAGTAGCAAATCCTTTAGGTACTGTAAATTGTGAGGTGGGGCTTCCATGGGTTGGACTTGTTCTTCCAACACATCCCATACATGCTCGATTGGATTGATATCTGGAGAATTTGGAGTCCAAGTCAACACTTCAAACTTGTTGTGTTCCTCAAACCATTTGTCAAGGTCCTATCTTTTCCCAGAGGCTATGTTACTCCATGTGCTGGCATCCATCTTGGATTTCTGCTGAGCATGGTGGGAATATTTTATGCCTTCAGGTCTCTGAGGTCCATCCCCCAGAGGGGTGTGGCTTATTACATATAAGCCTGTGGCCCGCACATGCTCTTTGCACTTGTGTCTTGTGTCTTTGTGTTGCTATTACTCTGTTCTGACTCTCGTGACTCTCCTGGAATCTGACTCGGCTTGTGACTCGACTATTCTTTGTGTTCTCCTTTGATCTGACTCTCCGTTGCTGAACCCGGCTCGTGACCTGTGATTCCCGTCTGCTGTCCTGTACCGTTTTGTCCCGTTGTTGTTGACCCGGCCTGCCTGACTACTCTATTGTCTTTTCCACCAGCTACACGCCATTGGTGGCGGCCATTACCACAACTGAGGTGTCACAAGGGCCGCGACCTGGTTCCTGGCTGCGTCAAGTCCATCCCCACCATCATGGGCCCTGGTGAAGGGCAGCCTGGGACTTAGACTCCACGCCCTGAGGGACTTCGGTCTGTGGGTGGTGGTTGTCGTCAGTCAGTGCGTTACTTTGTTATTAGGCCTGCCTGTCCGTTCCCCAGCTCCTGCCCTGACACCATTCTTGAATTCATCAGACTAGGCCACCTTCTTCCATCGTACCATAGTCCAGTTCTGATGCTCATGTGCTCATTGCAGGTGCTTTTGGCTGTGGAACAGGTCAGCATAGGCACTGAATAATCACCAGTTAGTCTCTTCTATGTCATCTCTCCTCATTTGCACTTTAAAAAGACCCTGCCATCTGATCATTCATTCCAAGAAATGTCTTCCATTTAGATTATATGTGTATTGAGCATCTTTTATTCATGTTATTTACTTGTAAAAGCCTCCCTTGTGTAGACATCCAAAAGCCATGAGACTGCTGCTGGATGCCACCATCTTGGATATGATACCAGCAGCCTCAGATACTGTATGTTACTCAAGTGACATTTTATACTGTTCCTCTTTGTTTCTCCCCCACAACTAGATAAAAAGTTATGTAGGGAGGTGAGGAGAGTGGTGAAGGAGATGGGCCAGCACTGAGAGTAATTAGACACTCCCAGAAAAGGAGAGGGCTATGACATTCAAGGAGGGGGGAGGCTGTTCTAGGGAACTGACTCTGCCTGGATTAGTCGAATTTTCCAATTTGAATAAAAAGTGAATAAAAAATAATGTTGTGTGCTTTTACCTGTCTTGTGGTCTCATTAACCTTGTTCATCTAGTTTGTACTTTCACCAGTTTGGCCTTTCCTACTTCACCTAGTCAGTACAGTCTGTACTGTTGGGCTTGATGTCGAGTCGAATCGAATTGAACATAAATTCAGCTTTAACATCAGCCGCTTGTGTGTTCGGGGCACACACAAACATTAAGGGAGTTCGGTGGGCTGTTCTGCTTGCCGCGCCCCACAATGCACTGCGCTCTGACAGTGCATTGTGATTGGCCAAAAGCAATGTACCTGATCACAGGTCAGGTGCAATGCTTTGGCCAATCACAGCACAAGATGATGTCACAAAGGGGGGGGGGAGGTCACTCGTTGACATCATTGGGTGGCCCCACCCCTTAGATATTTAAGAACTGTCAGGCCAGTGCAGCTGTCAGACAATGGGAACACGCATAAGTAGTGGAGCGCTTTTTTCTTTTTTCGGGTCAGTCTTTTTTTTTTTATACTAAAGGACTTGTCAAAGACTGTCTCTTGTCATTTTTTTCTTTTTTTGTGAATGAGTAGTGGTGTTATGTACCCCATACTCATTCACATGGGGAGGCGGGATCTGGGGGCCTCCCTGTTAAAGGGGGTTCCCATATTCCAATAAGCCCTCCTCCTGCAGACCCCCACAACCACCGGTCATGGTTGTGGGGAAGAGGCCCCTGTCCCCATCAGCATGGGAACAAGGTGCTTTTGGGGGCCCCCCTGTCCCACAGCACCCCCCAATGTTGAGGTCATATGGCTGGGTATGTTTCAGGAGGGGGGGCGCTCACTCACCCCCCCCCCCCTTTCCTGACCTTCTGGGCTGCATGCTAGGATAAGGGTCTGGTATGGATTTCGGGGGGGGACCACTCTATTTTTTAAATAATTTTTGCATAGGGGTTCCCCTCAAAATCCATACCAGACCCGAAGGTCTTGTAAGGCAATTCTTTTCACATTCAACTGTCAGCATCTTTTCACTACTAAAATACTGCATGACTTAATAAAATAACTCATGCGATGTGTTAGTAGGCTTTTTTGGAAAAAATGCTGTGCGGTATCTTACCGCATACTTGGATGCGGTAAGATACCACTTAGTGAATTGTCCCGGTCTGGAGTTTGTGGCCGAACTTTCGTTAGGTTCGAATGTTCAACCGTGAACTGAATAGTGGGGTGTTCGGCCCATCACTACTCGTTTGTCCTCTCCTAGTTCACCTAGTTTGTACAGTCACCTGTAGGCAGGTGCAGTGTGACCTCCTATCTGTAGGTGGTGATGTGTGGTGGCCGCTGTAGAGGAGGAAGGAATGGCAGCCAAGTGGAACTTTGCCCTCTTGAGCTTCCATCAGTGGCATCGATGGAGCAGCTGTCCAATTGGACACTGCAATCTTGGGTAACTCCAGCAGCCATGTTTAGTGAGGGCAGTGCAAATAACTAGCACTGTCCCACTGCAGTTGGTGCACATTTTGCTAAGATATAGTGTAGGGATAGAGCTCTTGCTGGTCATGGACAGTGTGTAGAGATAGGGACGGGTTCCTGATGAGGAGGGACAGGGCAGGGACGCCTCAGATATTATGCTCTGTGGGGCTTAGATCGGAGTCACTAGACCTTCTTACACTGCAATGCACCACAACTGTGGTTCCAGCTACGGCCACTTTCTTTCATCATATGCTGCCATCAGCCCCATACACTGTGTTACAAAATACTAGTCAGGTTGCCTGTTGAATTGTTGTTTCTCCAAGAACTACCATTATACTGGTGTTGTATTGTATCTAGTTGTCCTTCCCAGATCACATAGTTTGCACCATCACCGAAGGTATCTTATTCTAGTTCTCCTAGTGTCAGGGCTCCGGGTATGACCAGAGGTGTGTGGACTGACACAGGGAAACGCAGGCTTCAGATATGGTATAAACAATATAATTTATTTAAGACTAAACAATACATAGACGCAGTGCAAGACTAAACATAAACACAGTGCAAACAAACCAAACCAAAACCCCCAACAGATAACAAAAGAACAATACTAAGCGTAGTCAGGCAGGCCGGGTCGGTAGCAAACGGGCAGGCAAGGTACAAAGGAGCAGGCAGAGCGTAGTCAGACGGGCCGGGTCAGGAACAATCAGGCAGACAAGGTACAAAGGAGCAGACTGGAGAGTGGTCAGGAATAGCCAAGGTCAGGACAGGCGGAGTTCAATCAGAGTCAGGGATCAAGCAGGATCAGACAGGAAGCAGACAGGATGCAGGTACAGGGACTCTTGGGAAACATACACCAAGGCCCAGATCACAGGCCTGGTCATTCCTTATATGCACCTTCTGCAATCAGCCTCAGGTGTTTTGGCTGACTGCAAGAGTGAGCCTCTGGTTGCTGAGAGCACCCGCTGGCCAGTCCTGGTACTGCAACCCACAAGGCAGGTGAGTCCCACCACTATTGGCGAGTCCATTCCTGACACCTAGTTTGTTCTGTAACTAGTTGTAATCTCCTAGTTCACCTAGTTTGTACTGTATCTAGTTGTCCTTTCTTACTTCACCTAATTTGTAAGATCACCCATGGTATCTCCTTCTAGTTCATCTAGTTTGTACTGTATCTAGTTGTCCTCCCCTACATCACCTAGTTTGCACCATCACCCAAGGTACTGTATCTTCTAGTTCACCTAGTTTGTTCTGCAACTAGTTGTAATCTCCTAGTTCACCTAGTCTGTACTGTATCTAGTTTTCCTGCCTAGATCACCTAGTTTGTACGATCACCCATGGTATCTTCTAGTTCTCCTAGTTTGTACTGTATGTAGTTGTTGTCCCCAAAATCACCTAGTTTGTACGATCACCAAAGGTGTCTTCTTCTAGTTCACCTAGTTTGTACTGTATCTAGTTTTCCTCCCTAGATCACCTAGTTTGCCCGAACACCCAAGTTATCTTCTTCTAGTTTGTTCTGTAACTAGTCTCCTAGTTCACCTAGTTTGTACTATATCTAGTTGTCCTCTCCTACATCACCTAGTTTGTACGAACACCCAAGGTATCTTCTTCTAGTTCACCTAGTTTGTACTGTATCTAGTTGTCCTCTCCTACATCACCTAGTTTGCACCATCACCGAAAGTATCTTCTTCTAGTTTTCTTAGTTTGTTCTGTAATTAGATACAGTACAGACTAGGTGAACTAGGAGATTACACCTAATTTGTACATTCACCCAAGGTATCTTCTTCTAGTGTGTACTGTATCTAGTTGTCCTCTCCTACATCACCTAGTTTGTACGAACACCCAAGGTATCTTCTTCTAGTTCTCCTAGTTTGTACTGTATATAGTTGTCCTCCCCTACATCACCTAGTTTGCACCATCACCAAAAGTATCTTCTTCTAGTTCTCCTAGTTTGTTCTGTAATGAGATACAGTACAGACTAGGTGAACTAGGAGATTACAACTATATAATCTCCTAGTTCAATTAGTCTGTACTGTATCTAGTTTTCCTCCCTAGATCACCTAGTTTGTTTGATCACCCATGGTATCTTCTTCTAGTTCTCCTAGTTTGTACTGTATGTAGTCGTCGTCCTCAGATCACCTAGTTTGTATGATCACCCAAGGTATCTTCTTCTAGTTCACCTAGTTTGTACTGTATCTAGTTGTCCTCTCCTACATCACCTACTTTGTACGAACACCCAAGGTATCTTCTTCTAGTTTGTTCTGTAGCTAGTTGTAATCTTCTAGTTCACCTAGTTTGTACTATATCTAGTTGTCCTTTCTTACTTCACCTAATTTGTACATTAACCCAAGGTATCTTCTTCTAGTTCACCTAGTTTGTACTGTATCTAGTTGTCCTCCCCTACATCACCTAGTTTACACCATCACCGAAAGTATCTTCTTCTAGTTCTCCTAGTTTGTTCTGTAACTAGTTGTAATCTCCTAGTTCACCTAGTTTGTACTGTATCTAGTTGTCCTCCCCTACATCACCTAGTTTGCACCATCACCGAAAGTATCTTCTTCTAATTCTCGTAGTTTATTCTGTAACTAGATACAGTACAGACTAGGTGAACTAGGAGATTACAACTATGTAATCTCCTAGTTCACCTAGTCTGTACTGTATCTAGTTTTCCTCCCTAGATCACCTAGTTTGTATGATCACCCTTGGTATCTTCTTCTACTTCTCCTAGTTTGTACTGTATGTAGTTGTCATCCCCAGATCACCTAGTTTGTACGAACACCCAAGGTATCTTCTTCTAGTTTGTTCTGTAACTAGTTGTAATCTCCTAGTTCACCTAGTTTGTACTATATCTAGTTGTCCTTTCTTACTTCACCTAATTTGTACATTCACCCAATGTATCTTCTTCTAGTTCACCTAATCTGTACTGTATCTAGTTGTCCTCCCCTACATCACCTAGTTTGCACAATCACCCAAGGTACTGTATCTTCTTCTAGTTCACCTAGTTTGTACTGTATCTAGTTGTCCTCTCCTACATCACCTAGTTTGTATGATCACCCATGGTAACTTCTTCTAGTTCACCTAGTTTGTACTGTATCTAGCTGTCCTCCCTAGATCACCTAGTTTGTACTGTATCTAGTTGTCCTCCACAGATCACCTAGTTTGTACTGTATCTAGCTGTCCTCCCCAGATCACATAGTTTGTACTGTATCTAGTTGTCCTCCCCAGATCACCTAGTTTGTACTGTATCTAGCTGTCCTCCCCAGATCACCTAGTTTGTACTGTATCTAGCTGTCCTCCCCAGATCACCCAGTTTGTACTGTATCTAGCTGTCCTCCCCAGATCACATAGTTTGTACTGTATCTAGCTGTCCTCCCCAGATCACATAGTTTGTACCATCACCCAAGGTGTCTTCTTCTAGTTCTCCTAGTTTGTTCTGTAACTAGTTGTAATCTCCTAGTTCGCCTAGATAGCACTGTCACCAGTGTGTCTTCCCCTAGTCCACATTTTCACCAGGTAAATAGACTTTATCACAGAATCTGGAGGAAGCAATGTTGAGTGGACATGGTAAGCCGATGCCATTACTATGCAGATTGCTGTAAACACGTTCATTATTGGATCTGTCTGTGGATACATAACACACTCGATCTTGGCGACACTGGAGATCAGAAGCAGATGATGGAGTCAGAGAATTTCCTGGAAGTCCCAAGTTTTCTTGGACAGCCTCCTGTCACATACATAAATCACCATTTTGGCAACAAGAGGGCATTTCAGCTGGCTAGATTCGTAAGAGCTCCCAGAGGGGGTTATGTTTCACGACGGATCATTTCAACTGTACGTTCCCATGAAAGATTACCCTCTCTGCTATCTTTCTTTTAGAGTAGCCTTTCTAAACCAGGGTTCCATGGGCCCCTAGGTTCCTCCAGAGGTTGTTACATAGTTGGTAAGGTTGAATAAAGATACCAGTCCATCAAGTTCAACCTGTATGGGTGTGTTCATGTTAAAACTCAGGTCCCTGGATGCTGTGTTTTCTAAGAAGCCCATCCAAGAATTTTTTGATACTGTTAATATTTCCAGCTGACACCACAAATTGTGGAAGTGAGTTCCACATCCTTACCACCCTGACAGTGAAAAACCCCTTACGTAGTTTAAGATTAAACTGCTTCTCCTCCAATTTCCGTGAGTGCGCCCGTGTCTTCTTACCCTCCCTGAGGGCTCGTTCACACTTGATTTATTTCTAAATCTTGCCAAACGCCCCTATAGCGTTTGACAGGCGTTAGACAGGCATTTGGGAAGCATTTTTAATGCTACTCAAATGCTCTCCAAACGCTCCCAAAACGCCCTATGCGCATTTTTGAGGCGTTTGATAGGCATTTTCTAAGCGTTAAAACCGCAGCACAAACGCCTATAATAAAGTTTAACGGTATTAACGCTCCGCAAACGCCTCGCAAACGTCGCCAGGCGTTTCAAGGGCATCACCATAGACTTGAATGGAAGGCTTCAACTCCTCCTGACCCGACATGAGGCATCCATTTTGTCGCGACGCTAACGCTTTAGTGTGAACAGCACTGTGTGCTGCCATGTGCAGAATTTTCATAGGCGTTTGAGAAGCCTTAAAAACGCTTCCCAAATGCCTGTCTGACGCCTGCTGAAAGAGCTAGTGTGAATGTAGCCTGAGACTGAATAGTTTATTCTTTATGCCAGAATCACCATTGAGGTATTTTGTATATTGCTATCATATCTCTTCTTAAGCTTCTCTTCTCCAGGGAGAAAAGTTTAATGTTTATAGTCATTCCTTGTAACTGAGGACCCCCTAGTCTCCTTATTTTGTCTCCTTTTGTTGCCCCTCTTTGGACTCTCTCCAGCTCCAGCACATCCTTCCCAAGGACAGGTGACCAGAACTGGGTGGCATACTCCAGATGTGGCCGAACCAGAGTTTTATAAAGTGGCAAGGTTGAATAATTATTTATGTATGTATGTATTTATTTATTTATTACAGCACATATACAGTATATACTGTACATTAACAACCATTTTTTTTGCTATTCGGCACTGTGCAGCTTTAACTGGTAATTGCGTGGTCATGCAACACTGTACCCAAGTTTTATCTTTTTTTTTTTTTACACAAGTAGAGCTTTCTTTTGGAGGTATTTTTATTTTGTAATGCTGATTTGCTTGTGTTGTAGCGAATAACAGCACAGAAGGGGCTGCAGGAGGTGGTGCACACCCCCTACCTATAAATGTCAGATGATGTACATGTGCGCGATCTGGCACAGCGGGCTGCTGCGGTAGGCGGTCCTTAAGCGGTTTAAGTATAATATAAAAAATATAAATAGCTTCTTGCACCGTAGAATACACTCTCAGATGGTTACAATGAAACGCTCAAAGTATTAAAGTTTCTGTATTCCTATAAACCTTTTACAATAAAAAAAATTTATTTCATATAGTTTCAGGTTCATTCGTTAAGTAAATCATTTTGTTTCATCATATTATGCTAAAATGATTCCTTTTTGGAATAAATTTCGTATATTCGGATTGGTTTCGCATATTCGTTATTTCCAAATCGATTCGTATTTTTTGGAAGTTATTTTGGATTCAGTCGGTATGTTATTTTCGACGACTTGCTTGTAACTTTGATGTGACTTTGTCTAATCATGACACCAGAGGCATTGATAAAAATCAGCATGGTGGGCCCCCTTCTGATCCATACCAGATCCTCAGGTTTGGTATGGATTTTGAGAGGAACCCTACACCAAATTTTAAAAAAATGGCATGGGGTCCCCCTAAAATCCTTACTAGACCCTTATCCAAGATTGCAGGCCAGGAAAGGGAGGGAGGCAACCTTGAACCCCCAACCATCCCCCCCCCCAAACCATACCAGGCCACATGTCCTCAACATTTTGTTTTTTTCTTTACTTCTGACAATTTTTTGGTAAATACGTACCGTATATACTCGAATATAAGCCGAGTTTTTCAGCACATTTTTTGTGCTGAAAAACGACCCCTTCGGCTTATACTCGAGTCAACGTCTGCAGATATCTATCAGGAAGGCTCCGTCAAGGAGGGCGCGTACAGGGGTGGGCAGAGGGCTGCTGTCTCTTACCTGGCTCCCACGATGATCCATCCAGGAAGCGCTGCTCCTTCCGTCACTCCGGCCACTCCCTCACTCCTGCCGCTCGGCTTCGCCTCCTCACCGGTGATTGGCCGCCAGAACTGTAGCTCAGGAAAGGTACACAGGCGGCCAATCACGGGCGAGTGAGGGAAAAGCCGGTAAGTGTCCACATATGCTGGCTGCAGCAGCACCATACTGCAACAGGGGTCAGCAAGTGTCATTGGTGTCAGTGGGAGGAATAGTGCCGCATCATTGGTGTCACTGATACTAATGATGGGGCATTATTCCTCCCACTGACACCAACGATGGGGCACTATTCCTCCCACTGACACCAATGATGGGGCACTATTCCTCCTACTGACACCAATGATGGGGCGCTATTCCTCCCACTGATACCAATGATGGGGCACTATTCCTCCCACTGACACCAATGATGGGGCACTATTCCTCCCACTGATACCAATGATGGGGCACTATTCCTTCCACTGATACCAATGATGGGGCACTATTCCTTCCACTGACACCAATGATGGGGCACTATTCCTTCCACTGACACCAATGATGGGGCACTATTCCTCCCACTGACACCAATGATAGGGTACTATTCCTCACACTGATACCAATGATGGGGAACTATTCCTCCCACTGACACCAATGATGGGGTACTATTCCTTCCACTGATACCAATGATGGGGCACTATTCCTCCCACTGACACCAATGATGGGGCACTATTCCTCCCACTGATACCAATGATGGGGCACTATTCCTCCCACTGATACCAATGATGGGGAACTATTCCTCCCACTGACACCAATGATGGGGCACTATTCCTCCCACTGATACTAATGATGGGGCTTATACTCGAGTCAATAGTTTTTCCCAGTTTTTTGTGGTAAAATTAGGTACCTCGGCTTATATTCGGGTCGGCTTATACTCGAGTATATACGGTAAGGGTAATTCGTTATTTTGGATGCTTCAAACATCCAAATGAAACAAATGAATTTCATTGTTTCATTATAATTTATTTAGGATACATTGAAGTTGTATTATTTTCAATATTGGGATATATTTGAATATCCGAATAATGAAAAATTTGTCCAAATTTCAATTCGTAACAAAATGAATCTCACATGACTATTTTACAAAGTCCTACTGCATAGATATATGTAGCCTTCCTGCCCTATGACATACCTCTGAATTGTCTCTCATTTGCAAACAAATCCCTCTATCACCTTTTCCTTATCAGTTGTCCCGCATTTTGGACGCATTGGTGTGAACCAGGCCTATCTTATTTTATCATTGTTTTCACAGAAGGAAAAATACTAGACATGTGCATTTCGTTTAGTTTCAAATTCAAATTTGGACAAAATGTTTGCATTTCCGAAATACAACAGTAAATAATTTAATGGAAACTGAAATAACAAAACAAAATTTTGTCCAAAATTCAAAACAAATTTGAAATATAAACATATTGTTGACTGTTGCTCATTTCTTTCAAATACTATGTGTATTAGTGTTAGAATATACTGTAGCTGTGTAGCTAGAATATAGAGTATAGAATAGACAAAAACAGAATTTAATAAAATATAAAAGAATAGAATAGAAAATAAAATACTAGAATAGAATAAAAAAAAGAAAGGAATGTAATAGAAAAGAACAGAAGAGGAAAAAAATAGATTAGATTTGAATAGAATAGAAAGAATATAGCCATATTCCAAAGTTTGAATTTCGAAAATAGAATGGAATAGAACATGACAGAATAAAAAACGATGAAGTCAAACAGAACAGAATAGAATAGAAAACTAGAAAAGATACAATTTCTGGGGAAATTGTGTGAAGTGTTCTTGCCTCCACCAGTCTACAACTGGAGTGGGTGGAGTAACTGGGTGGAGTGGCTTGTCACTCTGCTGCCTGCTCACACGCCTGGGTTCATATGGCAACTCACTCTACAGCAAGGGCAGAGAAGAGTGGTTAAAAACAAACTGCTCCAACTTACTCACTTCACTGGCGGTTGCCATATTCAAACGGTTGTAGTTTAAAAATTATAAATCCTACACTGAAGAGCTTTATATTGTGAGAATCACAAGACCCAGACCTACATTTTGATGCATAGTATGTCTCTGAAATATTAAAAAATAAGGCACAGTCGCAGTTTAGATATTGCACTTCAAATTTGAGGTGGCTAGAGTGGAGTTTCAATGAATGTCAATGGGCGGTGTGAGTTGCAAACAAATGGTCATATTGTGAAAACTATCAGGACTATGGCTTAGCCGTGGACATTTGTAGTGGCAGCAGGGATAGCTGAACATTCTGATATAAGATTTGTGTAGGTGGGCTTGAAAATGAGGGAGTGATGGCAGTTTAGAAATCATGTCCTGATTCTTCTGCTCACACTCTAGCTTTTGTCAGCTGCCACTCTAGTTTTGAACATTTCTCCATTCATTCCTATGGGACCAATTTCACCACAAAGTGAACCATTCAGCGAAACGTTCTACAAAGTAATAGCACACCAATCGGGAACAATCCGCACGTTTTGGTATATTACTGTCTATGTAGTGTAAAAACTGTGGGAGGAGTTAGGGTGGTAAATTTGGCTATAATAATAAGAATATATATGTGAGATAACAGGAATAAAAGATAAAAGAATTGAATAAAATAGAATAGAAAATAAGGGAAAAGAAAATAATAGCATAGAAAAAACCTGAATATATTAGAAAAAATAGAATAGATTATAATAGAATATAAATTGGAATTTTTAACAGACTAGAATAGAATAAAAACAAACTGAATAAACTAGAATAGAAAATAAAAGAATAGAATAGAACATAAAAGAATAGAAAAGAAAAGCATAGAATAAAACAGAAAAAATAGGATAGAATGAATATAGCCATCTTTGGAAATTCAAATTTCGAACAGAGTAGAGCCAGCTATTCTTAACAATAAATTTGGATTGATTGATATTTTCAATTCAAATTCGATTCAATGTGAATACTTCAAATCACTGAAAAAATTTGAATCGAGTTGAATACGAAAAAACAAAACAAAACAAAAGTAAACAAAACTATCTTCGTTACGAATGCAACAAAACTAAATTAGCAACTTAACAAATCGATCCGAAATGAAACAAATTTTTTCGTTCTGCCAGTCTAAAACTACATAGTAGTTTTGTTTATGTTTTTACAAAAAGATTCACACAACTATTAACTGTGAATCCTGAGTAAAACATGAGTGAATCTTTTGTGTTAACATACATAGTATGAAAAAAAGTAAATTGACACTACAAAAATAATGATCACACCAAAAAGGAAAAACAAAAACCAAGAAGACTATGTGGTCTATTGACAAAAAAATTCTTGGGCGAATGTCGCAAGCATTTGCCCACCCTAATTTGTACTATATTTTGTTGAATGCATTGATTTCCTATGACTGTCAGCTCCATCCAGTGGCCATAATGCTGTATTTTCCTGAAATATCTAAACCAGGAAATGGTTGCATTATCGCCAGTAGATGTTGCCAACAATCAATCATTTTAGGCAGAAAACAGTCAGAATTTGTGAGGGTTGGGCAAAGCCTTGTGACATCCATTCAGCAGTTTTCTTTTCATAAATTGACGCTTAAATTGAATTAACTAAACTATCCTAAACGCACCTCTAAGAACCCACCTTTTAAATATTTATTTTTTTCCAAGTAAATTTCACATAAGCAACTCAATGAATGAGTGTTTATGTAATTCTGTCACTCAGACCATCCCTAATCTTAAAAGCTTCAAATAACAATACAAATTGTTCCTTCTACATAACACATGTGGGGACCCCGCCTTAAGCTGGAGTGTCCCTGGTCTAAATTTAGGGCTGGCATTTGGGCTGTAGGCACAACTCTGATCGTGGGCCCTGGACATTGACATTACATCTTGTTCAGTGCTCTCCAGTGGATGGAGTGAAAAGATGCTATGTGTTTTGCCTTGGCCAAACACTAAGAGGTTTATCCCGGTGACCTAGGTAAGGAAATAAATATTCAGGGTGACCTTCTAGAAGGACTCTTGCCTTGCATGTAGAGAGGTCCAGTCTTTGCCTCGCAGGCCTGCTGTATGTGGTGGGAGTCCTTATGAGGAGAGGTCTATGCCTCCTAGGCCTTTTATCTGGGGGAGAAAACAGAAGGTGGAGAAAAGGGAAAGTGGCTACTACCCAGAAGATATCTTCAGAGCAGGGGTGGACTGACCATTCGGGCGCTCGGGCCCTGCCCGTGGGCCTGGGGTCAGTAGAGGGCCCCATGAGGTGCCCCTGGTACAGTTCATAGGCTTTTTTGGGTGTAGTTTGAGTGTGGACGAGGACACAGGGGCCCCATGATCCCCTATTGCCCGGGGGCCCCATGAGTTGTCAGTCTGCTCCTGCTTCAGAGGAGTCTGCTATACCGAAGAGGTTCCAGCAGAGCTTAGACGAAGCTGCTGCCAGATATACATTGTATGAAGACCTATTTCTCAGCTCTTTAAGGTATCCTGCCTAGGTAATTTTCACTCTCAGCTTAAAGATAAATTGCAAGTATATACATTTTTACATAGCTCCATTGATCCAGCTTAAACCAACGTATTACCATACTCATGGGATCCCGGTGGAAGCTGGAAATCACTGTAGTAGGCACCACTATTCCAGAAATGTCCACTAGCTTTAAGGTCCCTGCTGAGTGGCTGCCCTGCATTGTATACACAGTAGTTCATTCACTTGGCACAAGCACCGTTCAGAGAACTCTTTGCATTTTCTCAATGAATTTAAAGGGTTCCCTGACTGGACAAAGCGGAGAGGCCGGTCAGTGATGTCACAATATCCATATCTCCAATCTGAGACCGCTTTGCATTCACAGGGATCCCACAGATATGGCACATTCATAGTTGCATAGGTTCAAGCTGGGCCAATGTAACTACTTTACAATTTGCCATTTCTGGAATTCGGCTTTAACCTCCCTGGCGGTATGATTATGTCAGGAATTTTGTACCAAAAGCGGTACCATTTTTTTGCATGGAAATTTGGTGTTATGTATTGTAGGCCTGCAATTCTTAGTAATTACTTACTTAATAAATACTCATAAAAAATAATAATATAATAATAAATTTAATTCAATAATATAATCAAACCAAAAACACTGAAATGTGAAATATAGTGCCAAGTTCGCACATCGCTGAGCAAAGTCGCAGAATCGTTTTCAGTGTCTGATGAGGAATTTCCCCCACAAATCATTATCACTCAATTCTGCAAGTGGTTCTGATTTACTATCGCTGTTCTCTAGCCGGTCTAAAACCGCTTTTGACCTAAAGGGACGCTTTTTGGACGCCATGGACGTTTCTCAGTTTCCAGGCAGAAAGAACAGTCAAAATGCAGGCAGGGCGCCGGACAAAGCACTCGGGACAAAATGTATGTGAAATGCTTTGATACAGGAATGTTTTGCTATGAAATAATCGTTTTAAAAAAAATTTCATTTTTTTAAAATTTTCAAATTTGACGACAGTTCCGGCGCCCGTACGTCCCGACGTCACAGGGACCGGAACACAGAAGCCAGATGCCGGCATCGGCCGGAGGAGATGGCCGGGGGCGCTGCAGGGGACGCATCATGGGAGCAAAGGACAAGGTAAGCGCTGTAGGGAATCCCTGTGCAACGCCGCATGGTAAGCCCGAGTGTAGCTCGGGGTTATCGCTTTTGGTACTGAAACTCTACCCCGAGCTACACTCGGGAATACCGCCAAGGAGGTTAAACATCCACAACCAGCTTGAGAAAGATCCTGTCTTTGCCTTCCGGGTTTGCTGCAAAGAGTCCTTGTGAGGAGAGGTCTGTGCCTCTAGGCCTCCTGCCTGGGAGAGAAAGCTGGAACTGCAGAATCAAGAAGGTGGCTACCCAGAGGGAACTTCTTCAGAAGAGTCTGCTATGCTGAAGAGTGTCCAGAAGAGCTTAGGAAAAGCTGTTGCAGGATGGACATTGCATGGGGACCTCATTTCTCAGCTTTCTAAGTTACCCTGATTAGTCAATTGCCTGTTTTGGCTTAAAGGTCCACAGTTACAAATTACTGACCTTGACCTAAAGATCCACAACTAGCTTATGAAATGGACTCAAGATGATTAAAGGTAAAGGTAACTGTCCAAGTACTTAAGAGGATAGCATCACTACTTGCACATTTCACATATTTATATGTAACGCCTCCCTATTTATAATTTGCACCAGCGTGGCCATCCACCATATTAGGGGCAGCTTCATATTTTATATATACTATATATATTTTTTTCACATTTGGCGCCTTCAATAAATATTTTTATTCAAAGGTGACTGTCCGTCTGGCCTTCCCAACCTACATTAACCTGTGGCAGAGACAAAAGATACTAGTGAGTGGATGTCATCTATCCCCTGGACACTTTCGCCAATAAATAAAAAAGAATATGGATGGAGTACGAATCTGTCATTTGGTCGCAGCTGGTGGGTCGGTGGGTGTTTGGGGGCAGCTACAGAGCAAAGTAGAAAGGCTAAGATGGCCTGAAAATCCAACAGCTCTTTATATTCCCAAATCTTCAAATTAATAACAGCTTTAGCACTTTTACATTGTTTGATATAGTATGATTTAAAGTCCAACTCAAAAAACTGCTGTGCTCACCCTACTACCTGACACCTGTTCTGCTTGATACCTGTAAAAGATTTCAACCCTCCTCTACTATGTCCCAAAAAATGTTTTGGCTGGAGTTTGGCTCTAAAGTAGACCTGTGGCTAGACTATGGACAATGAAAAATTTACATATTATTCACAAGCAGTAAATAAGCTTTGAAAAAAAGCCAACACTGACCACTGACTGGCTGAAGCTGCTGTCGCTGTGGGATAATTCATTCTCAAAGTTCTCAGCAAAAGCTTCTCAGTTTTTCTTTTACTTTCTCTGGGTAGCTAAGCTCCACCTACCCAGCATACCGGTCTTCTAACCTCAAAAGCAGTGGTCTCCAAGCTGTGACCCACAGGCCAGATGTGGCTCTTTGATTTAATTTCTCTGGCCCTTAGAGTACTAATCCTCACACTGATAGTCACTATTCCTCCTACTGATACCAACAGCAAAGCACCATTCCTATCACTGGCACTGACAGTGGGGCATAATTCCTCCCACTGTTACCCAGAGATGGGGCACTATTCCTCCCACTGACACCCATGATGGGGCACTATTCCTCCCACTGATACCAATGATGGGACACTATTCCTCCCACTGATACCAATGATGGGGCACTATTCCTCCCACTGACACCCATGATGGGGCACTATTCCTCCCACTAATACCAATGATGGGGCACTATTCCTCCCACTGACACCCATGATGGGGCACTATTCCTCCCACTGACACCAATGATGAGGCACTATTCCTCCCACTGACACCACTGATGGGGCACTATTCCTTCCACTGACACAAATCATGGGGCACAATTATTAATATCGTTTACTCCGATGGACCACCAGGCAGGGGCATTGTTTATTCCCACTGGCATTGAAATTTTCTACTACTAACAACAGTCCACCCCCACAAAGTCTGAAGTACTGTAAACTGGCCCTTTGTTTAGAAAGTAAATGAAGCCCAGTGACAGATCACCCAATACAACACGTCAATTTTTCTATTATGACGGAGATGTTCAGCCAAGAGGTACAAATGTGGATCCTCCTGTACAGGTTTTCAAGGGCACAAGATGCATTAAATGAAATCCTTGCACTTTGCTCCTTCTCCAAACAGACAAACAAAATTTTATTTTGGGTATATCAATGTATTTTGGCCTGGGAAAGTGAACAGTCCAGGAGCTACGTCCAGGTATGTTGTGATCTCAATACATTGTGTTCCTGGAAGATACCATAACATGACTATAGTTTGGGAACTTTTCGATAGGAGAAAGTGTTTGTGCTTCTTTTCTGAGCAGTGATTGTACTGGGGCTGTGCAAAGGTTCCATTTATATACACTATATTGTCAAAAGTATTGGGCCCCCTGCCTTTACATGCACATGAACTTTAATGGCCCCCCAGTCTTAGTCCACAAGGTTCAATGTTGAGTTGGCCCCGCCCTTTGCAGCTATAACAGCTTCAATTCTTCTGGTAAGGCCGTCCACATGATTTAGGAGGGTGTCTATGGGAAGGTTGGACCATTCTTCCAGAAGTGCATTTATGAGGGCAGGCATTGATGTCGGATGAGAAGGATAGCAGTCTCCACTCCACTCTAATTCATCCCAAAAGTGTTCTATCGGGTTGAGGTCAGGCCAGTCAAGTTCTTCCACCTCAAACTGGCTCCTCCATGTCTTTATGGACCTTGCTTTGTGCACTGGTGTGCAGTCATGTTGGAACAGGAAGGGGCCATCCCCAAACTCTTCCCATAAAGTTGAGAGCAGGAAAGCATTGTTCAAAATGTCTTGGTATGCTGACACCTTAAGAGTTCCCTTCACTGGAACTAAGGGGCCAAGCCTAATCCCTGAGAAACAACCCCACATCATAATCCCCCTCCACAAAACCTTACACTTGGTACAATGCAGTCAGACAAGTACTGTTATGCTGGCAACAGCCAAACCCAGACACATCCATCGGATTGCCAGACAGAGAAGGGTGATTTGTCACTCCAGAGAACACGTCTCCACTGCTCTAGAGTCCAGTGGTGGCGTGCTTTACACCACGGCATCCAATGCTTTGCATTGCATTTGGTGATGTAAGGCTTGGATGCAGCTGCTCGGCCATGGAAACCCATTCCATGAAGCTCTCTACACACTGTTGTTGGGCTCATCTGAAGGCCACATGAATTTTGGAAGTCTTTAGCTATTGACTCAGCATGTCCTGACCCCGCTCTGTCATTTTACGTGGCCTATCAACTTCGTGGCTGAGTTGTTGTTGTTCCCAGCTCCACTTTGTTATAATCCCACTAACAGTTGACCGTGGAATATTTAGTAGCCAGGAAATGTCACGGATGGACTTATTGCACAGGTGGCCACCTATCACGGGACCACGCTTGGAGTCACTGAGCTCCTGAGAGCGACCCATTCTTTCACAAATGTTTGTAGAAGCAGTCTGCATGGTTATGTGCTTGATTTTATACACCTGTGGCAATAGAGGTGATTTGAGCACCTGAATCCAATGATTGGGGGGGTGTCCCAATGCTTTTGGCAATATAGTGTAGGTCAGTGTAAATATTTTCCATTTATCATTTGATAACAACAAAGGCAGATAAATGTTATTCTTAAGACAAAATTTCAAACTTTCCATGTGCATGTTTTAAGAAGATGAGGCATCAGAAGTAGGAGACGCCGTAGCTTTTTGTGCATGATTTAATTGGTTCCTAAAGCAACCTTTTTTTTGGCAATATTTACAAAAACTACTGCCAAAGATAAACACATGACTGAGAGACTTGCAGCATGCCAAGGCTCACAGTTACCTCCAACCTGGTAACCCAAACTGCTACACCTCCCCCCAACCCAAATGACCACACGACAACTACCCATTGTCAGGGATCCAGGTATGACCAGAGATGTGTGGACTGACACAGGGAAACAGCAGGCTTCAGAAATGATTAAATAATAATAATATTTATTATGAGCTGCACAAAATAAACAAACACAGTGCAAAACAAACCTTAAACTAATAGGTACAGGTGCAGTCAGGGCTGGAGAGGTGGAGTGGTCAGGCAGGCCGGGTCAGGAACAATCAGGCAGAAAGGTTCAACGGGAGCAGGCAGAAGAATGGTCAGGAATAGCCGGGGTCAGTGCAGGCGGAGTTCTATCAGAGTCAGAGTCAAGCAGGAGAGTCGAGCAGACAGGAGACAGGATACAGGAAACAGGGCACATGGGAAACAAACACCAAGGCACTGACTGCAGGTCTGGCCATTCCTTAAATACACCTCCTGCAATCAGCCTCAGGTGATGGCTGATTGCAGGAGTGAGCTTCTGGTTGCTGAGAGCACCCGCTGGCCAGCCCTGGTACTGCAGCCCACAAGGCAGGTGAGTCCCACCACCATTGGCGAGTCCATTCCTGACACCCATTTTGTAGTCGAATGGACATAGCAGCCCTTTATTTTAACACAGTGAACCAAGATTAGAAAGATTATAAAAATGAGAAATATACAATCAATGTATAGCAAATCAACACAATATCAATATTTCATCCTACCAGGTCTTATTTCTTTGAAGGCATACATAATCAACCAAATGAAAAAGGTCCTCAACCACTACTGTCGGGAAACTAGTGCAGCTAATACTAATTCTTCTACAGTTAATGCCAATTTTTCTGCAGGTCATGCTAATTCTTCTTCAGCTACTTCTCATTCTTGTGCAGCTGATGCTCGTTCACATGTATCAGCACACAGGCAAGCCCAGGCTAATATACAGCGTGCACTGACATGTAGGCGCCATTGTGCATCGGTGTGCATGTCTTCCCACATTGGCTCCAAGCTGCCTATTTAAAGGAGACTCTACTGTCTACTAATCGATGGATGTTCTTTTACAGCTTGTATCTATTTTTTTCCAAAAAGAACAAAGTTTATTGAAAGCAAGATACAAATTCACACACGAAAATGTACAGATGAAGTGTACATAGGACATGCAGCAAAGCATATATCACACAGAGGCAAATGAGGTCCAACGCAAGACCAATCAGTGTGGATGAACTAGGCCACGACAGGGTTGTGCCTGTAATATTCAGGTATGCTGATCCAGTGCTAGAAATATGGAGACATCTGGCCTCCTACCATAGTGTCTTGAAGTAAGAATCTGTAGAGGGGAGAGGAGTAAATACGATACCTAGGTAAGAGTCAATGCTATAGATTGTGATGATGGAGTTGTCCAAACGCAAATGTTGGAGTAAATTGTCGTGAGGACCGCTAATGAAGTAAGGGAGATGATACTGACAGCATACAAAGTATTCTACTAGAGGGATAGGGATTGTCGAAAACGTGTGTGAGCATACAAGAGGAGGAGAAGAGAAAAGGCGAGAAAGAAGGAAAAAAAAGAAAAAAAAAAAAGGGGGTAAGGGAAGCACATGGGGAGGGTAAAGTAAGGGAGGGGATGACTGCCAAAAATATCTTCGATGGAAGTTCTTTAACTTCCTGTGATCCGTGTTCCTGTGTTCCTCTTTATACTAACTGATCTTCTGTTGCTGACCTTGCTCTGTGGATTCTGTATTCTGAGCTTCGCTTGCCTCTAACTCAGCAATGGGCAAACTTCGGCCCGTGGGCCGTATACGGCCTGGCGGACCTTTTAATCCGGCCCGTGGAGCGTGATACATTGGCTGTCAGGATGTGTGTAGGCGGGGCAGCGTGGCGAACGTGAGGGGAGCTAGGCTCCTCTCACAGTCCGCCCTGAAGACCGGAACAGCGTGGGAACACGGCGAGAGGAACATGCGGAGCAAAGGCAAGTAAATTGACACAGGGGGGACTTGGCTTACTACTTGGGGGGGAATAGTACTATGGGGGATGAAATACTATATGAGGGATGAATTAATATGGGGAATGAATTACTATGGGGGGATGAATTACTATGGGGGATGAATTACTATGGGGGATGAATTACTATAGGGGGGATGAATTACTATGGGGGATGAATTACTATATGGGGGATGAATTACTATGGGTGATGAATTACTATATGGGGGATGAATTACTATGGGGGATGAATTACTATATGGGGGATGAATTACTATATGGGGGATGAATTACTATGGGGGATGAATTACAATATGGGGGATTAATTAATATGCTTACTATGGGGGAATATTACTATACTTACTATGGATGACACATACACATCATTCATCTACTCTTGGTCCGGCCCCCGGGTCCAATATATGAACCCATTGCGGCCCTCAAGTCAAAAAGTTTGCCCACCCCTGCTCTAACTATTCTCTGCCTGATCTCTTGGCGCTGACCTTGGCTTGCTACTGGACCTCGCTCTGCTTGCTAACCTGTAACTGACCCCAGCCTGCCCCCTGACCATGCTGCTATCTCACTGTGTATGACCCTGGCTCACCTTGACTATGTCCCTGACCGTGGAAGTTACCTGCTATCAAGCTATTGGCACCCGTGCTTCTTTAAGCCTTGTATCTGGATCACCACACTCAGGGGTGCTTGGACCAGAGCTGCAAGGGAAGCCCTCTCGTGTACTTGGTGTCCGACCAAGGTACGTTACAACTACTATACTGCCTCGGGGACAATTTACCACCTATGGTCTCTCAGATACAACCTAATAAACACCCCAATGTTACCAACCTTACCTATTGTTACCTATACCTAGCTATGGCTATTTTAGTGATTCTTATATCATAAATACTGGTAGAACCTGGGTTCCCCCTATTCATAGCTAATTAACTCATTGGTCTGGTTAATGAAGCTCATGAAGTGATGTAGGCAGGAAGTGGGTGGGGAACAGTTTTGCAGGACTCTAAAAAGCAAGAATCAGTCTGGAGAGATCCTAGATCCTGGAAGAAGACTCCCTTACCAGGAAGAGCCAAGTTAACTAACTTTTAGAGTATTCTTTTTGCATACATTGTTCCTGCTCATTTGCTCAGAAGGATAGATAGCTTGTACATGTGTATATTGTATGCATATATTTTGTAATACTTTGCATGTCTTAAATAGTTTTTTCTACAATTGTATGTACAGCACATTTGTTTAGTAAAGTGAAGCACATTAATACATTTAATATACTACAGATGTTTTTCATGCTTCCTTGCTTTTACCCCAAGGAACCTTAAAAGACGCAAAGAAATACAGGGCACAACCCAAAATTCTCCAAAATTGTAATCCAGCACTGCCTTCAAAGACCAAGAGACCCCTGCCTGCTACAAGTGAATTGAATGACCAGAGCATTTGAACAAAGTAAGAGTAGAAAACACCTACAAAAGGTAGATTAAAAATAGCTAAATTAATAAGGCATAAAAAACACCAAAACCAAGGTGTCCAAAGAATGGAGGGTGGGAGAAACCTGTCTGATGCTGGCAATGCTCCAAATGAACCTCCAAGAAGGTCCTCCCTCCTCTCCTCATATGTAGGCCCACCCCCTGAGCCCCTAACTCTCCAGTCAGGTAAGTGACATTCTCTATTCATAAATAAACCCACCAAAATCCCCCTGTACAAGTCTGCCACTTCTGCATGCCCCAGTCAAGCTGCATTTTACTCAGTTTCAGGCCATATACTGCCATTCTCAACTAGGGTTTCATAGATCCTTAGGGTTCCTCCGAAGGTTGCTAGGCATTCCTTGTTCTGTGGCTGACTAACTTCCCATTTGACGGTGCCTGCATTGTTCAGGATACAACACCACTTGACAAAACTAGCCACATGAATTCAAAAATCTTTTCTGGTGTCTGGACATTCTTCCTACAAGCCACCTATGTAAGGGACATTTTTCCCACTGACCTTCAACAAGTTGGTTTTAGCAAAGTTAAAAACCTAACCAGTACATAAATACCCCAGTTTCTCCTCTGAGACCCAATTATACCCTAATGAACCATCTTAGCTCTCCCTCAACAAGGTAAACCATGTTGTCAATCACAGCCTACAGGTCAGAGACACCTCTGTCATGGGACAGTCATGTGTCACCTCCAACATGTGACAGTCTGTTGCACCTCCATCACGTGACATTCATAGGTCACCTCCATCATGTGACGTTCATGAATCATCTCCATCATGTGACAATTATGGGTCACCTCCATCATGCGACATTCATGGGTCAAGTCTAACATGTGACAGTCTGTGGCACCTCCATCATGTGACATTCATGAGTCACCTACATCATGTGACATTCATGAGTCATCTCCATCATGTGACATATATGGGTCACCTCCATTATGTGACATTCATGGGTCACCTCCAGGGGTGGACTGACAACTCATGGGGCCCCTGAGCAATAGGGGATCATGGGGCCCCTGTGTCCTTGCCCAAACTCAAAAAAGTCTATGAAAAAGGTACCAGGGGCATCTCATGGGGCCCCCTACTGACCCCTCGGGAAATAGGAGATCATGGGGCCCCTGTGTCCTTGCCCAAACTCAAAAAAGCCTATGAAAAAGGTACCAGGGGCATCTCATGGGGCCCCCTACTGACCCCTCGGGCAATAGGAGATCATGGGACCCCTGTGTCCTTGCCCAAACTCAAAAAAGCCTATGAAAAAGGTACCAGGGGCATCTCATGGGGCCCCCTACTGACCCCGGGCCCTCAGGCAGTGCCCAAGTTTCCAAATGGTCAGTTCGCCCCTGGTCACCTCAAACATGTGACAGTCTGTGGCACCTCCATCATGTGATATTTATGGGTCAATGCCATCATGTGACATTCATGAGTCATCTTCATCATGTGACAATTATGGGTCACCTCCATCATGCGACATTCATGGGTTACCTCTAACATGTGACAGTCTGTGGCACCTCCATCATGTGACATTCATGGGTCACCTACATCATGTGACATTCATGAGTCATCTCCATCATGTGACATATATGGGTCACCTCCATTATGTGACATTCATGGGTCACCTCCAGGGGTGGACTGACAACTCATGGGGCCCCCGGGCAATAGGGAATCATGGGGCCCCTGTGTCCTTGCCCAAACTCACAAAAGCCTATGAAAAAGGTACCAGGGGCATCTCATGGGGCCCCCTACTGACCCCCCAGGCAATAGGGGATCATGGGGCCCCTGTGTCCTTGCCCAAAGTCAAAAAAGCCTATGAAAAAGGTACCAGGGGCATCTCATGGGGCCCTCTACTGACCCCGGCCCTCGGGCAGTGCCGGAGTTTCCAAATGGTCAGTCCGCCCCTGACCTAGCTTAAAATGCCATCAGTCCATTCTTGGTAGTTAACAGTCCTTAGATACCCTGTCCCTCAGGGAATCCCAACCGGTTCCCCCAGCTGGAGGCCTAATTCAGCAGCAGAACGGCCTACATTTTGACATTGTTTCCAGCAGCTCTCTCCTGGGGCACTGAAGAGCCCCTTTTTATGTGGATCAACAGAAAATTGGCGGGAAATACTAGCCCCCGGGCCCTCGGGCAGTGCCCGAGTTTCCAAATGGTCAGTCCGCCCCTGGTCACCTCAAACATGTGACAGTCTGTGGCACCTCCATCATGTGATATTTATGGGTCAATGCCATCATGTGACATTCATGAGTCATCTTCATCATGTGACAATTATGGGTCACCTCCATCATGCGACATTCATGGGTCACCTCTAACATGTGACAGTCTGTGGCACCTCCATCATGTGACATTCATGGGTCACCTACAGCATGTGACATTCATGAGTCATCTCCATCATGTGACATATATGGGTCACCTCCTTTATGTGACATTCATGGGTCACCTCCAGGGGTGGACTGACAACTCATGGGGCCCCCGGGCAATAGGGGATCATGGGGCCCCTGTGTCCTTGCCCAAACTCAAAAAAGCCTATGAAAAAGGTACCAGGGGCATCTCATGGGGCCCCCTACTGACCCCCCGGGCAACAGGGGATCATGGGGCCCTTGTGTCCTTGCCCAAACTCAAAAAAGCCTATGAAAAAGGTACCAGGGGCATCTCATGGGGCCCCCTACTGACCCCGGGCCTTCGGGCAGTGCCTGAGTTTCCAAATGGTCAGTCCGCCCCTGGTCACCTCAAACATGTGACAGTCTGTGGCACCTCCATCATGTGACATTCATGGGTCACCTACATCATGTGACATTCATGAGTCATCTCCATCATGTGACATATATGGGTCACCTCCATTATGTGACATTCATGGGTCACCTCAAACATGTGACAGTCTGTGGCACCTCCATCATGTGATATTTATGGGTCATCTTCATCATGTGAGATTTATGGGTCACCTTCATGTGATATTCATTGGTTACCTCCAAGGAGTGTTTAGAGATGGAGAGGAAGGTTGGCTTAGCTGTTGACTTTAGACAAAAACTCACAATTTGCATGTACCGTTACTGTCAGTGCGGAAATAACAGGTAGATAACAGGTTATAAAAGTAAGTTTGAAGGGCAGACCATTGCTGAATCCAGAGGATGGAGTTGAAGGCAGTTTTCCTAGTGAAGGCCAGTGACAGATCACCCAGTACAATACGTGTCAATTTCTCTCTTATGACGGAGATGTCCAGTCAAGAGGTACAAATGTGGATCCTCCCGTACAGGTTTTCAAGGGCACAAGATGCATTAAAAGGAAATCGCTTCTCTCTGCTCCTTCTCTGAGCAGACAGCAGAATGTTATTTTGGGTATATCAATGTATTTTGGCCTGGGAAAATGAACAGTCCAGGAGCTGCTTCCAGGTATGTTGTGATCTCAATACACTGTGTTCCGAGGAGGAACCATAACATGACTACAGTTTGGGAACTTTTTGATAGGAGAAAATGTTTGTTCTTCTTTTCTGAGCAGTGAATATACGTGGGCTGCTCAAAGGTGGATTTTAGATAGGTCAGTTCACTGTAAGCTTTTTTGACATCGTTTGAGAATAAAAGAGATAAATACATTTTATTCTGTAGGCAAAAGCACAAACTTTCCATTGTCATGTCCTCAGAGACATCAGACATGATTTAATTTGTTCCTAAAGCAACCTTTTCCTTACCAGTTTTTACAGACACCACAGCGAAAATGAACTATGAATTAACACAGCATTCTCAACCAGGGTTTCATAGATCCCTAGGGTTCTTCCAGAGGGTTCTAGGGGTTCCTTAACCACTTCCAGTCCGGACACTTTCACCCCCTTCCTGCCCAGGCCAATTTTCAGCTTTCAGCGCTATCACACTTTGAATGAGAATTGCGCGGTCATGCAACACTGTACCCATATTAATTTTTTAGCATTTTTTTGAGACAGATAAAGCTTTATTTTGGTGGTATTTATTCACCACTGGGATTTTTATTTTTTTTGCTATGTAAATTAAAAAGTCCAAAAATTTAGAAAAAAAGTGTTTTTCTTATACAATTTTGCAAATAAATAGTATTTCATCATAAATCTTGGCCAAAATGTATTCTGCTATATTTTTAGTAAAAATAAAAATAACCCAAATTAGTAAAAATTATTATTTTTAACATTTTTTTTATTTTTCTAATATTATTTTTTAGCTATTTATTTATTTTTTTACATACTGTCACCCTAGTAGTACAGTGTCACCATGGTGACACTGTACTACTTGTGGGGGGTGATGAAGATTTTTTTTTACACTGATTGCTTTTACACCCATAAAGGATGTAAAAGCAATAATTTCTCCTTCTATCTAGCTGCATTCTTGCAGCCATTGAGAACTACTGAGTGAGCTGTGATTGGTCACAGCTTGTCACATGGTACAAGGCTGTTGTGAATAGCCTTGTACCATGTGACCTCTGATCACTCACAGATTTCACACGTAGTAAGCAATGATGTCACAAGTGACATCTTGCTTACTACTCTGCATGTGATCACTGACTGGCCAATCAGCGATCACATGATCGGGACCTCGTACAGAGGTCCCGTCCGACGATCGGTGTTCCACTGTGTCTGGAGGACACAGCGGGCAACGGATTGCGGTGCTGAGCAGTCCCAGGGAGCGCACACAAGCAGGGGGCGGGGAGGCCATTTATAACCGCCCACCGGACCCTGCACTGCCACCGTCCAGCCGTTTATATTCAACGGACAGACGGGAGGTGGTTAAAGCTGTGGCTGATTGACCTTCCATTTGATGGTGCCTGCATAGTTTTGGGGCCAATGCTACTTGGCAATACCAGCTACATGACATGCATGATCTTTTCTGCTGTCTTACACTAGCCACCTATGTAAGGGACATTAGCAAGGGTCCCTCTCTGGAGTAAAAAGGTTGAGAAAGGAAGAACTAAAACACACCCATATATAACCTGTAGAGAAATGCTCTAGTTTCTCCTCAGAGACCCAGTTACAGTTCTGCCATTTGAAATAATGGGGCCCCACACAGCCAGCCTGAAAGCTCCACTGCATCCTCTATTGGTGGCCTTGCCCACTACCTCATACTCTGTACCCATTGCCCTACTTCCATTCCTACCATGCACTCTACACTGCCAGCATTCCCCATTAACCTGCACTCTACACTGCCTGCATTCCCCATTCCCCAGCACTCTACACTGCCTGCATTCCCCATTACCCAGAGCTCTACACTGCCTGCATTCCCCATTACCCAGCACTGTACACTGCCTGCATTCCCCATTACCCAGCGCTCTACACTGCCTGCATTCCCCATTACCCAGCGCTCTACACTGCCTGCATTCCCCATTACCCAGCGCTCTACACTGCCTGCATTCCCCAATTACCCAGTGCTCTACACTGCCTGCATTCCCCATTACCCAGCGCTCTACACTGCCTGCATTCCCCATTACCCAGCACTCTACACTCCCTGCATTCCCCATTACACAGCACTCTACACTGCCTGCATTCCCCATTACCCAGCACTCTACACTGCCTGCATTCCCCATTACCCAGCACTCTACACTCCCTGCATTCCCCATTACCCAGCACTCTACACTGCCTGCATTCCCCATTACCCTGCACTCTACACTACCTGCATTCCCCATTACCCAGCACTCTACACTACCTGCATTCCCCATTACCCTGCACTCTACACTGCCTGCATTCCCCATTACCCAGCACTCTACACTGCCAGCATTCCCCATTACCCAGCACTCTACACTGCCTGCATTCCCCATTACCCAGCACTCTACACTGCCTGCATTCCCCATTACCCAGCACTCTACACTACCTGCATTCCCCATTACCCAGCACTCTACACTGCCTGCATTCCCCATTACCCAGCACTCTACACTGCCTGCATTCCCCATTACCCTGCACTCTACACTACCTGCATTCCCCATTACCCAGCACTCTACACTGCCTGCATTCCCCATTACCCTGCACTCTACACTACCTGCATTCCCCATTACCCAGCACTCTACACTCCCTGCATTCCCCATTACCCAGCACTCTACACTCCCTGCATTCCCCATTACCCAGCACTCTACACTGCCAGCATTCCCCATTACCCAGCACTCTACACTCCCTGCATTCCCCATTACCCAGCACTCTACACTGCCTGCATTCCCCATTACCCAGCACTCTACACTGCCTGCATTCCCCATTAACCAGCACTCTACACTCCCTGCATTCCCCATTACCCAGCACTCTACACTGCCAGCATTCCCCATTACCCAGCACTCTACACTGCCAGCATTCCCCATTACCCAGCACTCTACACTGCCAGCATTCCCCATTACCCAGCACTCTACACTACCTGCATCTCACATTACTCTATGTGCACACCTTGAATTCCTTGTTACCCTGTATTCTGCAACCTCGTCATCACCCATTTCTCCAAACTCTGTATTCCCCATTATTACACATTTTGCACCCTGTACATCCCCCATTGCTCCAGACTCTGTATCGCCTATTATTTCACACTCTGCATCCTCCAATGCACCTCACTCTGCACCTCCTATTACTCCACATTCTGCACCCCTGCATCCTCCATTATCCCACATTCTGCAACCCTCCAATCACATTACTCCACATTCTACATCACCCATTACTCCACATTCTGCACCCCTGCATCCTTCATTATTCCACAATGTGCATCCCATGCATCCCGTTACTCCACATTCACCTCACCTTGCACAGCCTGCATCCTCCATTACTCCACATTCTGCAACCCTCCACCCTCATTACTCCACATTCTACATCACCTATTACTCCACATTCTGCACACCTGCATCCTCCATTACCCCACATTCTGCAACCCTCCACCCCCATTACTCCACATTCTACATCACCCATTACTCCACATTCTACATCACCCATTACTCCACATTCTGCACCCCTGCATCCTTCATTATTCCACAGTGTACATCCCATGCATCCCCTTTGTTACACCTCACCTTGCACAGCCTACATCCTCCATTTCCTTTCATTCTGTACCCCCTTCATGTCTCTGCACTCCCTAAATCCCCCGACACACAGGACTTCTTTGGGATCTTCCTGTGTTCAAGATTTAGAGTGAAGCTTTACTTGGAGGTAGAGTGCCAACTTGACTTTGGGGCCCCTTCTGTAACAATGTCTTGCATGGCTCACAGCAGAGACTCCAAAGTTTCAACACAGTGAGCTCCTCCCAGCCACTGCCCCTATCTGCAAAACGCACAGAATTCCGGACTTTGTAGTCAAGGATGAGGAGTGAAGAAAGAGGGGACCTGCAGGTTAAAAGGTTGGTGGACTGCAAGCCACTTGCAAGTTGTCCCTACTGGGCCCTGTGCTGACCTGATTGGGTCCGGTCTTATACGGGTGAGCTGCCTGTTACCTCCATAGTAGGGTCTGCACAGTTTTTCCCTGGTTGGACCATCTTGGCTTCTACTCAACATAGATAAGGTACAACCATGTTGTTAATCACAGCCTGCATGTCAGATACAGAGACATCTCTACTCTGTGTCAGTTATGTTTGTAAAACTCTCCTAATTTAGCTAGGGGGAGTTAGACTTCAATGGTTATACAGGGGTTGAGCAGCAGCCCAGGTGTAATAGCCATAGAAGAATCAAATTGTGGTCAGGGCTGAAAGGCTCTGCGGGCCAGCCCCTATGGAATTTCCCCCTGCTCTAGGACTTTTGGAGGAAGGCCTTAGAAGCAGTGAGTGGATATGAGGAGTGGCTGCCTGCACTCTTAGCACTCCCTAACAGGAGGCTTGGCAAGGGGCTAGAAACTCTTAAAAAGTGTTGGAGCCTGCTTAGTGGGAAGAGTGTGGAGTGTGGAAGAGGAGTCAGGTGGAAGAAGTAGAAAGGAAAATGTGAGATTGTGTGGAAGGAGACTGCCAGGAGGCCTATTGGGATGGGGCCTGCCTGCAAGCCTGGAGCTGGAAAGGTGGAGAGCTTGGAACTCACTGGCTCCCTGAGAGAGGGCCACCTGTATGGCAGGGAAGGAGCAGCCCAGCTGATAGGCCTGGTAGCAGCAGCCAACCCACAAGCGGTACAGGAGAGGATCTGAGTGAGTACACCTACACCCCTTGGGTGGATAGGGGAAGGAGCACTCTGATGGGAAACCATATTAGCCCCCTACTAGTGACTGCTTACTTATTTAAAGGGACAGGAACTGGATCCCCTGCTCAGGGATACCACAAGACTGCTGGGTGAAGAGGAGAAGTTCATCTAGGGTCTGGGGAGGTACATCAAGGAGATGCTGGCTAGATCTCCAACAGAGACTGTGCTGCAGAGGCTTGTGAATAGTTCCCTTGGGCATCCTATACCCCCCTTACCCTATCCTAGTTCTAAATCCCCTTATTAAACCTTAAAAACAAAGCTCAAGGACTGACTTCTGACTCTGGATGCAAGCTTGTGTGGAGAATGCAGATTGCATGGTTGCGCAGGACTGGAGGGGGGCTCAAATCCTTAGCAACCCCCAAGGGGGTAGTGCTACATGTATCACTGCATCATGTACAGTAATGTGTCATTACTTGCTGCAAGGCTAAGTAGTTAAGGTTGGAGAGGAGGGCTGATTTAGCTGATGACTTTGACAAAAAGTCAAAATTTGCATATCAATAATATTGCTGTTTAAGCTGCACAATTAAGGGAAAGAAGGCGTGTGTTTCAAAAGAGCCAATGCAAGCTATCGCAAAGGTCTTCCACCAGCAGGCAGAACCCCCCCCCCCTTCATCTAACTAATCACTGCCTTAAAAATAATTAAAAAAAACACCCAAATGTCCTTTTCACTACCTAAATCCACAGTCTTCTATCTTTTTATCCTTCAGGGGAGGAGTGGTCCTTCTTCAGGTATCCAGACATTTCTTATCATCTGTCTAGTGGTGGGGGTCCAAATATTACTGGTTCTAATAACTGATCATGAAAGTGTGCTATGAAGTTTAGACTTTGCTTACAATCAAAAAACCCGGAAACTCTGGAAAAAGCACATAGATACACATTCGTTTATTGAAAATCCACAAAGAATTGCCTGGAAAGAAAATCCCTGTAAATAATTAAAACATGGCTTGGTAAGCAAAAACTGATTATATCCTCTAGCCAGCAATATATTCTACACCCCATCCAGCAATGAATTATACCCCCAAGTCAACAATAAATTGTTATGGTCCACAGCCAACAAATTAAAATCCGCCCAACCAGCAACATAATTATGTCTCCAGCCAAACAAATTATTATAACTACCCCTCCAACTGACCAACATCAATGCATAGTCAGCAATGTGATTCAACCCCCCTCCCCCCCATTAGACATCCCAGCCCAAACCCATTCCTCCCAACATCTGAACATCGAGCTGGAGAAGACATGTGGGTCGCTCTACATGTGGGCGTGGCTAAAGTGCACTGAATATTGGACATGGCTTAAAGGAGCATAGTTCAAAGCCTACATATTATATACACTGTTCACTGCCTGTAGTCCTTGTAGCCACAAAATATTCCATAATTACTGTGCTATGAGTTAAATTCTAATCAACTCATGGGGCCACCAGGCAATACGGGATCATGGGGCCCCTGTGTCCTTGCCCAAACTCAAAAAAGCATATGAAAAAGGTACCAGGGGCATCTCATGGGGCCCCCTACTGACCACGGGCCCTCTGGCAGTGCCGAGTTTCCAAATGGTCAGTCCGCCCCTGATTCTAATTTACATGAACCTAAAAGATCGATAATAAATAAAACGGGATATACACAGAGAGCTAATGCTTCATCTCAGCCCACTTTAAAGAACTTAAAGCGGTTCTAAAGGATCAAGTTTTTTTACCTATGCATGAAGGTAAAAAACCTTCTGTGTACAGCATCCCCCCCAGCCCCCCTAATACTCACCTAAGCCCCCTCTCAATCCAGCCATGTACATTAGAGTCTCGGGACTCCCTCATCTTATTGACTGAGACAAAAGTGGGAGCCATTGGATCCCACTGCTGTCAATCACAGCCAATGAACCAATGAGAAGGGAGAGGGGGCGGGGCCAAGCCATGCTCCCATAGAAAGCTGCTTGCTGTAGTGGCACCTGACAGGAAGGCGGAGCCAGGAGAGCCTGCGGGGGACCCCAGAAGAGGAGGATCCAGGCTGCTCTGTGCAAACCAACTACACACAGCAGGTAAATATAGACATGTTTGTTATTTTTTCTTTTGAAATTCTTTTTTTTTAAATTCTGTCTCTCAGAGTGGGAATGCACCTACAATGTGAATTTCAGACCCCTCCATGATTTCTAAGTGGGAGAACTTGCAAAATCGCAGGGTGTTCAAATACTTCTGCCTCACTGTACATGGTGATGATCATATCCCCCCCCCTTATGTATTGTACATAGTGATTATATCCCCCTTATGTATTATACATGGAGATCATATCCCCCCTTATGTATTATACATGGAGATCATATCCCCCCTTATGCATTATACATGGAGATCATATCCCCCTTATGTATTATACATGGAGATCATATCCCCCTTATGTATTATACATGGAGATCATATCCCCCCTTATGTATTATACATGGAGATCATATCCCCCCTTATGTATTATACATGGAGATCATATCCCCCCTTATGAATTATACATGGAGATCATATCCCCCCTTATGTATTATACATGGTGATCATATCCCCCCTTATGTATTATACATGGAGATCATACCCCCCTTATGTATTCTACATGGAGATCATATTCCCCCTTATGTATTATACATGGAGATCATATCCCCCCCTTATGTATTCTACATGGAGATCATATCCCCCCTTATGTATTATACATGGAGATCATATCCCCCCTCATGTATTATACATGGCGATCATATCCCCCCTTATGAATTATACGTGGAGATCATATCCCCCCTTATGTATTATACATGGTGATCATATCCCCCTTATGTATTATACGTGGAGATCATATCCCCCCTTATGTATTATACATGGAGATCATATCCCCCTTATGTATTATACGTGGAGATCATATCCCCCCTTATGTATTATACATGGAGATCATATCCCCCCCTTATTTATTATACATGGAGATCATATCCCCCCTTATGAATTTATACATGGAGATCATATCCCCCCTTATGTATTATACATGGTGATCATATCCCCCCTTATGTATTATACATGGAGATCATACCCCCCCTTATGTATTCTACATGGAGATCATATCCCCCCTTATGTATTATACATGGAGATCATATCCCCCCCTTATGTATTATACATGGAGATCATATCCCCCCGTATGTATTATACATGGTGATCATATCCCCCCTTATGTATTATACATGGAGATCATATCCCCCCTTATGTATTATACATGGAGATCATATCCCCCCTTATGTATTATACATGGAGATCATATCCCCCCTTATGTATTATACATGGAGATCATATCCCCCCCTTATGTATTATACATGGGGATCATATCCCCCCCTTATGTAGTATACATGGTTATCATATCCCCCCTTATGTATTATACATGGAGATCATATCCCCCCTTATGTATTATACATGGAGATCATATCCCCCTTATGTATTATACATGGAGATCATATCCCCCCTTATGTATTATACGTGGAGATCATATCCCCCCCTTATGCATTATACATGGAGATCATATCCCCCCTTATGTATTATACATGGAGATAATATCCACCCTTATGTATTATACATGGAGATCATATCCCCCTTATGTATTATACATGGAGATCATATCCCCCCTTATGTATTATACATGGAGATCATATCCCCCCTTATGTATTATACATGGAGATCATATCCCCCTTATGTATTATACATGGAGATCATATCCCCCCCTTATGTATTATACATGGAGATAATATCCACCCTTATGTATTATACATGGAGATCATATCCCCCCTTATGTATTATACATGGAGATCATATCCCCCCTTATGTATTATACATGGAGATCATATCCCCCCTTATGTATTATACATGGAGATCATATCCCCCCCTTACTCTCCTCTTCTCAAGAGAGAATAAATTTGGTTCCTCTAATCTTTCCTCATAGCTGATCTCCTCCATGCCTCTTATCAGTTTGGTTGCCCTTCTCTGTACTTTCTCCAGTTCCCCAATGTTCTTTTTGTGAATTGGTGCCCAAAACTGAACTGCGTATTCCAGATGAGGTCTTACTAATGATTTGAACTGGGGGGGGGGGGGGATGATATCTCTCTCTCTGGAGTCTATACCTCTTTTAATACAAGAGAGGATTTTGCTCACTTTAGAACCCGCAGCTTGGCATTGGTGCCATTATTAAGCTTGTGATCTACCAGAATCCCCAGATCCTTCTCCACCATTGACCCCCCCAGTTGTACCCCCCATAGTATGTATGATGCGTGTTGCGTGTTTTTGTCGCGCGTATAAGAAAAACACCAGTGTGAATGCAGCCTAAATGCCAAGCGTCTGCAGTTGGTACACACCAGCTGAAAACTGAAATCAGGCTTCAGGATCACTAGCTTGAAGATATTCACTAAACCCTCAAAGTGCAGAAGGGAGGTGGAGCTGCAACAAAAAATGATCTACAGGTTCGCCAGGGGTGGAGGCGGGTAATTGGTGTCACAAGGGAGCATACGTTGCTTTACGAATCTTTTGGCAGGCTCAATAGTTCTTCTATCCACGACAGAATTTCACAATTGGGGTTGACCTTTAACCCGGCCCCTGGACTTCCTACACTCGGCAATGGAGGCCGTGATTCCTAAGGCCCCTGAACTTTTTTTTTCATCCTGAGTTCCATCCAACAAAATCATTTCAAAGCCTTCGTCTGGTTGTCTCCCGGAGCTCTGCCTTTCCTATGGCAACTCGAGTTAATATTAACACAAGACATTATATAACCGGCCTCGCAATGTTACAGCAGGTGGCCGATTCCGGGGTGCGAAAGTGAATTTGTGACATTTAAATCACATTCGATGCAAACAACCGAGAGCGGAGAAATTCTGGGAAAAAGATGTACAGAGGGCGGGGGGAGGGGGGGGGGGCTTATTATTTCCACGACAACAGATATGCCAGCTCAGCAGGCGACGGGTGCCAAGTATCTGGCTAATGGGCACGTATTAGAAAGCAGAAATAGAGAGGCTATTTCTGTCCTCGATGATGAAACCGCTGAGTCCGTGGTGGAAAGGACACCTGACCGGCCGGCGACTGGCGTTCCGGAGACACTGCTGTGTCACTGATGAAGCCTGTCACCACGGCAATCAGGATCACTTAAAATACATTGTAACAAAAAGTAACAGTTTCAAGAGATGCTTCCCTTCAGTCTTGCCCAGTTGTAGCGGCTTCTCTCCTGGACTGAAATGGCTTACTTTGATTTCACTGCACACTGTGAGCTTCTCACAGTGCTGGGGTGCTGCATACTGCAAGTGCCTGCATGCTTGTGCATACGTGTGCTGGTGCTGTGCACACACGCACAGGGGCGGACTGACAACTCATGGGGCCCCCGGGCAATAGGGGATCATGGGGCCCCTGTGTCCTTGCTCAAACTCAAAAAGGCCTATGAAAAAGGTACCAGGGGCATCTCATGGGGCCCCCTACTGACCCCGGGCCCTCAGGCAGTGCCCGAATTTCCAAATGGTCAGTCCACCCCTGCACACGCATTAGCCTGATGCTCCTGATACAGCAGTAAAAACATAACAGGAGTTTTAACCCTGATATACTTTATTCACAGCAAACACTTTCAATGCTTCTGTGAAATTGTTCAACAGTGTCTGTAGCTACAGAGGTTAGTGCGGGTATAAACAGGCTGAAATTCTGGGTAGTGAGACACCTGCTGCCTCGGCCAGGAGGGAAGCTGTTAATCAATTTCCTGCATTTTTCTCTGAGCTCTACCTCTCTCCCTTTTCTAGTATAAAAGAGGAAAGGCTTTGTCCGGACTTTTTTAACCTGCTGGTGGGAGAAAATAAACAGCAAATCAACAATATGTAATCTCTATCTGCTACAGAGAGCTTCCCCCTGAGGGATTCTGCCGAGGACCAGAGCAGCACCACATCTGCATTTTTCCTGCATTTTTCTCTGAGCCCTGCCTCTTTCCCTTTTATAGTATAAAAGAGGGATGGCTTTGCCTGGACTGGTTTAGCCTGCTGGGTGGGAGAAAATAAACAGCAAACCAACAATATGTAATCTCTATCTGCTACAGAGAGCTTCCCCCTGAGGGATTCTGCCAAGGACCAGAGCAGCACCACATCTGCATTTTCCTGCATTTTTCTCTGAGCTCTGCCCCTCTCCTTTTTCTAGTATAAAAGAGGAAAGGCTTTGTCTGGATTGGTTTAGCCTGCTGGGTGGGAGAAAATAAACAGCAAACCAACAATATGTAATCTCCAGGTGCTACAGAGAGCTTCCCCCTGAGGGATTCTGCCGAGGACCAGAGCAGCACCACATCTGCATTTTTCCTGCATTTTTCTCTGAGCTCCGCATCTCTCCCTTTTCTAGTATAAAAGAGGGAGGGCTTTGCCCGGACTGGTTTAGCCTGTTGGGTGGGAGAAAATAAACAGCAAACCAACAATATGTAATCTCCAGGTGCTACAGAGAGCTTCCCACTGAGGGATTCTGCCGAGAACCAGAGCAGCACCACATCTACATTTTTCCTGCATTTTTCTCTGAGCTCTGCCTCTCTCCCTGAGGGATTCTGTCGTGGACCAGAGCAGCACCAAATCTGCAACGTAGGGGGACTGCTGGAACCCGTATTGTGCCCTGAAGATGCCAGCTGCTGGATTCTGCCAAAGCATGGACATTTCCACTAATGGACCTCTCAGCACATGGACTCTACCTTTAGCAGGTATGCCAGGGCAGCACATAGCTTGAGTAGGATTAAGGAAAAGGGACTGTTCTTTTGTTGGACTCTGTACTGTCTACTACACTTTATTCAGTAAAGAGTTGAAACTTTGCCTCTTGCCTGGTCTGAAGTTACTCAAAGTCTTAGTCTACTGCTTGGGTCTATTGCTAGCACATGAGGTATGAAGAGTCAACAAGTTAAGAGTAATTCTAGTGCAAGTTATATATATGTAAAATAAGTATAAATGAACGAGCGCAAATAAATAAAGATATAAACCTATAAAAAAGTTGATAAGATAGTACAAAGCCGCTAGCATGAAAGGTATACCTCAGCACCTCCGTAGTAAATAAAAATCAAAAAATGCAGCGCTGAAATTAAAATTGTGAAAATGACCATAAAGAGTGCATATTCATCAAGCTTGTCAGTTCATAGTGTAAATAAATAAGAAGTCCTGTAATCAAAAGGTACTTAAAAATTGTAGAATTCACAATGTTGTGGTAAACTTCTGGCTGTTCCGTGAAGTGATAGTACAATAATGCACTTACCAGAAGTACATACAAACTGAGCGTTGTATGTAAATACTCCACATGGACATCAGGATCTGGTCATCAGAATGGCGTCATCTAGGGCTACAGCAGACTCCCAGGGATGGTGTCACTCACTCATGGGGGTCATCATAGGCTCACCAGAAGGGTCCAACGCCGTCCAGATTCCTGGGACTCCTCCACCTTGGGTGGCTCAGAATATAATGAGCCAGGGAGGCAAAATAGTGCTAATAGCGTGATACCGTTTATTAAAGATCAAAAATATTGTTGCAAACTGTAAAACACTCACATGCAATACAGCAAAAAAGGCTATACAGACATAGCCTCACAAATCGATATTCCGGATGAAGTATAGCGTCAAATAAAGGGATTCCCCTGACATGTTTCGTGCGAACCGCACGTTATCAAAGGCGGGACTTCTTATTTATTTACACTATGAACTGACAAGCTTGATGAATATGCACTGTTTATGGTCATTTTCACAATTTTAATATCATTTTTTGATTTTTAAGTTATATATATGGTTTCCATGAGCAATGAATGTAGAGTCAGCAAGCAGCCTGTCGGAAACATGTACCTGTTATAGTTGGAATTGCCCCTAGATGCGAGGGAGATGTTGTCAGCACTTCCTACACTGCATAGCAACTGGAGTGGATCTGCTTTGCAGAGGTCCCCATTCTGCACAGAGGTACGGACGTTCAAGAGTCAAGGTCAAGTGAAAGTTGGAGCCCACATTACATGCACAGCAGGGTTCCAGGGTAGTGGGGAAACATTGGACAGGTGGCTGTGGTCAGTGTTCGGCACGGCTAATTGCAAGCTACTGTGGGAAGATGTACATTTACATGGGAACCTGAGAGTAACTGATGAACAGTTGTTGTGCAAGTGTACACAGTGTATCGGTCATCTCTAAAATCAGAGGTCTGCCTTAAGGTTGAGTATTCTCCCACAGCCGCCTCAGCCTTGTGCCAAGACATTGATGAAACGGCACTAAAGCAAAGGTACCCCATGTGTAGGAGGGTGACCCTGTACAAGGTGCCTAGTGTAGCCCAGAAGAACCTATCCCGGGGTAGGCCTCTCATGTGACCCTTGTTTGGTGCCCAATGAGGAGGGAAACATGGAGGATGTGACAAACAACCACCACCCTACCCCTTATAAGAGCTTGTTTTAAAGCACATTAAATTTTAATTAAGAACATTTAAGTGTTGGAATGTCTTCTAAAAATGCCCAATATTTTCTATTATCCCATAGATATATATGCATGTAGCGCTACCCCCAAAGGAGCCGCTGGATAGGATGCGTCCTCAGTTCTTTACCTCGACCTTCTAAAGAACTTCAGCTCCTCTGACACACCAGGTTGAGTGTACAAACATACTGTATAAGATCACAGGAATTCACTGAATTACTTAGTAATAGTAAGTGAAGTAATACTTAGTGAATAGTAATAGTGAAGTAATACTTAGTACCCAATACTGGTGCTATATCAAAGAAAACTGGCACCAAACCATGTAGTGAGGGCAAATTTAATATATTGTCACCCAATATAGTTGGTAACTAGGCAAGGATACTGTAAAATGGATTAACAATGGTACTAATATAATTTAGCATACAAAATGATCAACAGTAAGGACTTGGCATAAGATGACATTTGGCGTCCAGATCAGAATAAATACTAACAAGGCCACCTCAAATGCAGCAGTGAGCCGTAATAAAGTTTAACCTACTGAGTGCTGGAACTATACTGTCAGAGCTCATGTATGGCGGCAATGTTAGTTCTAGACTGACTGGGTATGCATTGTCCAAAAGAAAAGGAGGGGGCAGGGAAAAAAAGAGGGGATTGCAGAATAATTATTACAGGAGGGGCAGCCCTTTGAGATTTTCTTCTGCCGGCTATCATTGGGGCCCTTTAAAAGCTTTGGTGCACATAATGACAGTTCCAGCTAACCTGCATGCTGTTTATGAGTATAGTTGTTCAGATGCAGTAAAGGCTCGTTATAATGCGGTATAGGGTTGGTATAGGTGCAGTCTAGGATTAGAATAAGAGCTGTATAGAATGTAGAATGGGTGTGGTATGGATTGGGCACACTTGGTGTCCTGATCTCAGTGGCTCAATCCCTGCTAACAGTATCAGCCATGGGTGAATAGTCCTCTCACCAGTCCCTGGGATGCTTTGATGACCCCCCTCTGTAGAAGGGTGGGAGCCCTTGATTTCCTCCCAAAAGCTTATGGTGATCAGCAGGGGCAGACTGACAACTCATGGGGCCCCCCGGGCAATAGGGGACCATGGGGCCCCTGTGTCCTCGCCCACACTCAAACTACACTCAAAAGAAGAAAAGTACCAGGGGCATTTCATGGGGCCCCCTACTAACCCCGGGCCCTCGGGCAGTGCCCGAGTTCCCAAATGGTCAGTCCGCCCCTGGTAATCAGCTTTGGAAAGCAGAGTGTGAGTGGAGGCTCCAGTTTTCTTGCCGGCAGTGGTGCAGGTGCTGTGATGTGATATGGGCTGCGCTCAATCCTAGACTCAGATTCTGATCTCTGCTGGTCTGGTCTCAAGCTGGAAACTCTCCACTCCTGCTACTGACAAGTGCCTATTGGAATCTGTAGTGAAAGGAGTCTATTCATCCCATTATATGGCATTCGTCTCAAACTACAACTCCCAGGATTCTCAGCATTCTGCATAGACGTCTATGGGCTTGCTTGGCTTTAACTTTCCTCCTGCTGACTGGAAGAGATTGGTGCAACATAACATCAGTATATCAGTAGAGGGAGGGAAGAATAAAGGGCAATGTCTCCTTCTCCATCTTGCTGTAGCCCAGCACCTGGTTACATACATATGTACAACACTGCTTAGTTACTGCCCAAGGGTTCTTCTTCTGGCAAGAGGGGTTGAACTAAGAAGCATCCAAAGTCATATAATAACATGCCATTACGGTGCTTAGTCCATAAACTAACAGTGGATGGGACAGGCAGCATTGCATTTAAATGGCACCCGTGGGACAGGGCAGGAGGTGTTCAGGCAGAGCCAGATTACAGGCTGAGATCAAGGCAGGCAGCAGACAGTTGAACAGAGGCAAATCATGGTGAACCTAGAACAGCAGTCAGGTTACAATAGACAAGCCAAAGACCAAAAGCACCAGCAAGTATCTGTTATTCAAGGACAGAAGCATTGAACCAAGCAAAATATTTGTTTCCGGTCTGGCCACAACAGTTCCTCATTTAGACCAGCAGGTGGTGCAGTTGTATGGTCAATAACAGCAGATGCAGCAGGAGGAGAAAGACTCTGGTGGAAAGGCCTGGCCACATTGCCAGAGGACAAGTGGCTGACCACGGGACATGAGCAGGAACCACCAACTCATTACAATATTGAGCAGTTTTAATGAGGTATAAAGTAATGTGTGTAGTGCAGTAACCCATAACAATTTGGCCATCGTCAACCTGTTGCTGATTGATCGCTATGGTTTCCCACCCTTCGCTATATGAAATAAGCCCATGCTATAGAACTGCGTGACAGAGCATGTTCTATTCTTGTGTCATGGTTGGAATTTTGGGAATTTGGCCAGAATGTCCACAGATCCCAGTTCACATGCTGTTGAAATGTTTAGAACAATTTTCAGCACTGTTCCGTTATGAAACAGGTTCTTTTTTTTTTTCCTCCACACAGTCAAAACATTCACCCTGAAACCTGTTTTCGGGACAGAGAATTTATGGGCAGACTCGGAAGGCAAAGGCTTGTGTTAAATGGAGTGTCTGAAATCTTGGCCCGGTAAGCCAAACAAATAACTGAACAGCGGCATTTAATCACCACGGCTCCAGGAGAGGCTTCAGAGCCTCAGTTTTGTATTTTTCTTAATTACCATCCAAGAAAAACAAAGATATTTTTTAAAAAGTACTGGACTCCACCCTTCATAACATCCATTTGTCAAAGGTTTGTTTTGCAATGCCCAATGACACCAAGTGGCCATTTCTACCCTGTTGGACTTCCCTTGCTGCCCCAATGTTACAATCAGGGCCAGAGTTATCATAAGTCACAATAGGCTTGTGTGTATAGTCGGCATATAGTTATTATTGGGAACAAAGGTGGCCCATTGTAATTCCCTCTTAGGCCACTAGGGAAGACTAAGTCAGTGGGGTTAAGTGCAAGCCCTGTCACTGCCAGTAGGGGCACCCTACATAAGGGTATAATGGGGAAGCTGAGGGCTTCTTAGATTAGTTGCCACAGGGAAAGTGATTACAGTTTTCTCTATGGGTGGCTCATCATGTGAGCAGTTGGGCCTAATATGTTTAACTCCAGACCTTAGGTCCTTCAGGACCTTAGGACATGAAGCCTGGAGCATTGTAAGGATGTTATACATGTATGGGACTGCTGGCATCCCCTTCTGTAGATAACTGTTCTCTCGTGTTTCCTCTAATGTTGCATCTCTCTGAACTTTGCTGGACTGTCTTTAATGTAAACTGAATGCCACCATCTTCAAGAGACAACTGAAGTATGTAAATATCTCCGCTCCTATCCATTCAGTAAACTGTTAAAAGGCATTTCTCCTAACCTCTATATTGGGACATCTACTGGAGACTGAACTTGTGCCCAAGGGGCAAAGCAGGGTCCATCAGTGTAGGGCCTGGATTAGGTATGCATAGGACCAGGGGCGGACTGACCATTTGGAAACTCGGGCACTGCCCAAGGGCCCGGGGTCAGTAGGGGGCCCCATGAGATGCCCCTGGTACCTTTTTCATAGGCTTTTTTGAGTGTGGGTGAGAACACAGGGGCCCCATGATCCCCTATTGCCCGGGGGCCCCATGAGATCTCAGTCCGCCCCTGCATAGGACTGTCCACAGGTACCGGTTAAGCTAGTATGGGTCATCTTGTTGGCATCTTCACACTCAAGGGGGAGTAGGATTTTGCCCTTTCTGTTCCAGTTTTCTCCCCTTGGTAAAGCTGTATATGTTTCAAATACATTCTACGCTGTTTGTTTAGGGAAATGTGAACTTGTAGTCTTTCACTTCTAATAGAGTTTATACTGTATTGTTGGTTGTAGGGTTTTGTTGTGGGTGGGGAAAACCCGGTGCCAGGCTGTCTGGTGGGGGTGAAGCTGTATATACTGAGCTGTGTTTAATAAAGAGTCATTCATTTTCACCCTACATAAAGTTCAGACTCGTGGTTTGGGAGAGCAGGAAAGGGAGTGTTTTGAGCTCTAATACCTGCCTTGGCAGAGCACTGGAAGCCTTGCAGGACAAGGGGACCATTGGGTGAGACGCATTGCTCCGCACGAGGAAGCCCAGGCAGAACGGTTCTGCAACAAGGATAATTGCCCCATGCCCATGGTTTGCTGCCAAGACAAGATTAGTACCCTTAGGTCTGAGCAAGAATGGGCAGTGCTGAATTAAACTCTATGGAGGCCCCTAATCAGTGAAAAACCTCGGAACCCCCCTCACAGGTTTCTGGAGGTTTCTCATGCGTGTGCTCTATTGGGATAACATTGAAATAAATAGTGTACACGTCAGTCGCTAGATGGAGATGACCTTTACTGCTCTACATTACACGTATGGAAGTTGCACCAAACTTTTTTACAAGCTGTCAGCTGAAAGAAGATGAGCTTTTAAGAAACAAACTGTAATGTGAACCTGATGTCTATGCTTTATGGACTTTGACCACTTCAGTACCGGACACTGTTACCCCCTTCCTGCCCTGGCCAATTTTCAGCTTTCAGCGCTGTTGCACTTTGAATGAGAATTTTGTGGTCATGGAATCATTTTGTTCACAAAACCATTGCTTTCTTTTTTGTAGTATTTGATCACTACTGGGTTTTTCTATTTTTTGCTAAATAAATGAAAAAATAACCAAAATTTAAAAAAAAAAGTTTTTCTTTGTTTCTGCAAATAAATAATTGTTCTTCTTAAATTCATGCCAAAATGTATTCTGCTGCCTTTCTTTGGTGAAAATAACCCAAATCAGTGTATATTATATAGTCTGTAGGAAAGCTACAAGTCTACAAACTATGGGATATACACTATGTTGCCAAAAGTATTGTCCCCGCCCTCCAAATCATTGGATTCAGGTGTTCCAATCACCTCCATGGCCACAGGTGTAAATCAAGCCCCTAGGCATGCAGACTGCTTCTACAAACATTTGTGAAAGAATGTTTCGCTCTCAAGAGCTCAGTGGATTCAACCGTGGTACCTTGATAGGTTGCCACCTATGCAAGAAGTCCATCTATGAAATTTCCTTGCAAGTAAATATTCCACAGTCAGAACAACAGTGTGTAGAGAGCTTCATGGAATGGGTTTCCATAACCGAGAAGCTGCATCCAAGCCTTACATCACTAAGTACAATGCAAAGCATTGGATGCAGGGGTGTAAAGCACGTCACCACTAGACTCTAGAGCAGTGGAGACGTGTTCTCTGGAGTGACGAGTTAAGGCAATCCGATGGATGAGTCTGGGTTTGGCGGTTGCCAGGAGAGCGGTACATGCCTGACTACATTGTGCCAAGTGTAAAGTTTGGTGGAGGGGGATTATGGTGTGAGGTTGTTTTCCAGAGGTTGGGCCCCTTGGTTCCAGTGAAGGGAACTCTTGAGGCATCAGCATAACAAGACATTTTGGACAATTTCATGCTCCCAACTTTGTGGGAAGAGTTTGCGGATGGCCCCTCCCTGTTCCAACATGACTGCCCACCAGTGCACAACGCAAGGTCCATAAAGACATGGAGGAGCCAGTTTGGGGTGGAGGAACTTGACTGTCCTGCACAGAGTCCTGACCTCAACCCCATAGAACATCTTTGGGATGAATTAGAGTGGAGTCTGCGAGCCAGGCCTCCTCCCCCGACATCAATGCCTGGCCTCACAAATGTGCTTCTGGAAGAATGGTCAAACCTTCCCATAGACACCCTCCTAAACCTTGTGGACGGCCTTCCCAGAAGAGTTGAAGCTGTTATTTATTTCAGGTACTTATATAGCGCCATCAATTTACACAGCACTTTACATATACTGTATATTGTACATTCACATCAGTCCCTAACTCTCAAGGGGCGTACAATCTAAGGTCCCTAACTCACATTCATACATACGAGGGACAATTTAGACAGGAGCCAATTAGCCCACCAGCATGTCTTTGGAGTAAACTGGAGTACCCAGAGGAAACCCACACATACACAGGGAGAACATGCAAACTCCAGGCAGGTTGTGTTGTGGTTGGGATACAAACCAATGACCCTAGTACTGCCAGGCGGAAGTGCTAACCATTTAGCCACTTTCCTGCTGTAGTTTTAAAGGGTGGGCCAGCTCAACATTGAACAGTGGGATGCCAATAAAATGTGTGTGTAAAGTCAGGGGTCCCAATACTTTTGGCAACATAGTGTATATCTGAAAAGCGATCAATCCTGATGTACTGACAGCTGATCTATTTTCTTGAGGCCCAAAAATGTCAGAACAGTACAAATATCCTCCAAATTACCCCTTTTTAATAAATGACACCACAAAGCTCCTTGTTCACCAAATATCCGCCATATTTGTCTGGCCCTCTCAAACCAACTTACCTCCTTGGTGGTCTTTTTAGGAAGACCAAAGTCCAAAGGACCCCTAAACAGGTCACCTATGTGCTCTAATAGCTGCAGAATCCAAACCCTAGACCTCCTCACCCTCCGACCTTTTGGTAGAGAGGGATTCACACACTAGCAGCTTTATTTAAAATGTTGAAGTCATATTCAGCAGTTTGCTGTTACATGGATTCTGATGCCATGAGATAGGAGAAGTGGAAACTTCAGGGGGTCAGAAAATGAGGCAAACCAATCCTTTTAGTAATGGGCATTTTGGCAGAACACAAATTTTGGTAGTATTAACCACCTGACCTTTAGAAGGTTTAACCTCTCTCATGACCAGACCATTTTCAGCTATTCAGCACTGTGCTACTTTAACTGGTGATTGCACAGTCATATACCCAAATGAAATTTATATACATTTTTCACACATATAGAGCTCTCTTTTGTTGGTATTTAATGACCACTAGTTTACATTTATATACAATCATCACATCAGTGAGGAGAGCACTGAGAGCTGATTGGAGAGCAGGGACACCCCCCCCCCAACAGCACACAGGAACAGAGCTGAGACTATCAATCACAGATTGTGCCCTCCCCTGTCACCATTTTTCTCTTGGTGTCAGGAAAACCCATCAGAAGTGACTCATGCGGATAGCAGAGGAATGAGGCAGCAGACAGAGATGACACTTAGTGCTCTAGATTGAGACAACAAAACACACTATAGAGGGATATGCTTTGTTTATATTTCATGTTTGAGGTTTAAAACCACTTTAAGGACTCATTATTGTTGGGTGTCTGGGATTCCCTATGCGATGCGGACAGATCATGGCTGGTGGGAGGCACCAGCAGGGTGCTGTATATAGCTTTCTCAAAACATCCCAGCACCCTGCCCCAGTACTCCTCTCAAGAGATGCCCATAGCGAAAGGAAAGAAAATAGCGCAGGGCAGACATGATGAGGCCAAGAGGGGGTTAACCAATTCAATACCGGGCAATTTTACACCTTCCTGCCCAGGCCAGTTTTCAGGTTTCAGCGCTCTCACACTTTGAATGACAATTGCGCGGTCATACAACATTGTACCCAAACTAAAATTGTATCATTTTCTTCACACAACTAGAGCTTTCTTTTGGTGGTATTTAATCACCGCTGGGGTTTTTATTTTTTGCTAAATTAACAAAAAAAGAACAAAAATTTTGAAAAAAAAAAAAGTTTTTCTTTGTTTCTGTTATAAAAGTTTGCAAATAAATAATTGTTCTTCATAAATTTAGGCCGAGATGTATTCTGCTACATGTCTTTGGTGAAAGTAACCCAAATTAGGATGTATTATTTAGTTTGTAGGAAAGCTATAGAGTTCACAAACTATGGTATAGATCTGAATATTGATCAATCCTGAAGTACTGACAGCCAATCTAATTTCTTGAGGTCCAAGAATGTCAGAATAGTACAGATATCCCCCAAATGTCAGAACAGTACAGATATCCCCCAAATGTCAGAACAGTACAGATATCCCCCCAAATGTCAGGACAGTACAGATATCCCCCAAATGTCAGGACAGTACAGATATCCCCCAAATGTCAGGACAGTACAGATATCCCCCAAATTTCAGGACAGTACAGATATCCCCCAAATGTCAGGACAGTACAGATATCCCCCAAATGTCAGGACAGTACAGATATCCCCCAAATGTCAGGACAGTACAGGTATCCCCCAAATGACCCCTTTTTGCAGAGTAGACAGTCCAACGTACTTCATAAGAGGAATGGCGAGTTTGTTGAAGTTGTATTTTTTTTGTCATAATTTTTCGGAAAATGAAAAAATTAAAAAAATTAGTTACACAATTTTTTTTTTACATACTGTCACCAGTGCAGTACAGCGTCATCATATAACTGGCATGGCGGTGATCAGGGACACTGACTGGTGACAGTATGAAAAAAAAAAAATGATATATATATTTTTTTTTTTATTACATTTTTTTAGATTTGTTTTTCATATTTCACTATGACCAAAGTAGTACAATGTTACCATAGTAACATTGTACTACTTTGGGGAAGTGATCAGTATTTTTTTTTTTTTACACAATTTGCTTATAGCAAAGAATTACTTTGCTATAAGCAAGCATTTACCTGAATGACATCGATTTTTTTTTTTGTGCTTAGCTGTGATTTGACCAATACTCAGATCTGTCATCAAGGTACACGGCCGGTGACAGATCGCACCGCTGCGCCGCTCTGCAGGAGTGCGATCTGCACATGTGCGGGAGGACGCCATATGGCGTCCACCCGGAACGCTGATGACATTTGCCGCCCGCCATTCGGCCATAGGGCGAGCGACAAATGGTTAAAGAAAGACAGGAAAGGGTGAGAGAAAAGTAAGAAGTGGGGTTTTAGTTAAGGCTAAGTACCTAAGTACACCTGTGGGTGTAAATGGGGAGGGTCATTCTGCAGTCCAGGAACAGACAGCGGAGAGATAGCTTCCCTCCCGCCCGCCCTTGGGGGGTTGAGTGGGTGTTTTGTCACTCTCGGGGGGGGGGGGGGTTTATTCTGGTTCCGGGGGTGGTTGTTGGTCTTTGGAGGCGGCACTTTTTTTGAAGTAAAAGATAATGGTTTGGGACCCATCGGCATTATGGTGTGCCCGGGGGAGGTTCTGCAGGTGGATATTGGTTCGTGTTTGGTGCCTTCGAAGACCAACAACTTGTCTTATATGTTTCTGTTTTAAGGAATGTTTTGTGTATTGAAGTTGAAGTGTTAATAAAAGGCCGTGTTGGCCATTTTACTCCAATCGGTGTTATGTTTTCTTTAATGATTGGTTATAGTGGGGGTATGTGAGAGAATGAGATGGTGGTGTAAGGGGTCTTGACTAGCCTATCTCTTGTGCACTAGTCAAGGGCTCCTCATAAGCCCTCAGTCCTGATGCAAGCAGTGGGCTGGCTCTTGGACAGTGCCTTGTTGGGTGGATGGCAGTCTAGAGGAGTGGGCATTCCTAAACAGGCTATCATGATGTTGAGCCTCCATGACTGAAAAGACAGAAATCCAATAATTGAAAGGGGCAGGGGCAGTCAGGCTGCGGAAAAAAATAGCTAGATGATGCTGGACATCTTCCAGCCAGTAAATGAGGTAGGCTCTATCTGACGTCTAATGCACATGTGTTAAACACAAGGCTTGGGGGCCAAATCCATTCTTCCATGCTCTTTCATGTGGCCTCCTGCAGTTATGGCAGCCCCTCCATGTCTCAGCAGTTGGCAGCAGAGAGGAGGACAGAACTCCTCCGCCCAGGGGCGGACTGACAACTGATGGGGCCCCCGGGCAATAGGGGATCATGGGGCCCCTTTGTCCTTGCCCAAATTCAAAAAAGCCTATGAAAAAGGTACCAGGGGCATCTCATGGGGCCCCCTACTGACCCCAGTGCCCGAGTTTCCAAATGGTCAGTCCGTCCCTGCCTCCGCCAGATCCTGAGATTCTCCGTACAGCCACAGAGAGACTCATCTTTGCTACCCCCCCCCCCCAGTTTCAGCAGTCAGCAGCAGAGAGGAGGATACAGCTCCTGCTACAGATCCTGCCACAGCACCACCTCGTCTCAGCCCCCCCCCTCCGATTTCAGTATTCTGGTCCTCCTCCAGATCCTGCACTTTCTGCTTCCCAACTCCACCCCAGCTTCCTAAGGTAAGGGGAGGGTGCACTGTGATGTAACAGCGGGGGGTGGCAGGGTGGGGAACTCTTGACGGCTTATGGTGGGGGGCTCTTGACATTTGATGTAAGGGGGGGGTCCTCTGGACATCTAGTCTTTCAGATACAACCAGCTCTTTGAGGGAAACCTTAAGGCTGATGCAATCAAGTTTGACACCCCTGATCTAATGCACAATGTGAGAAGCTCACAGTGTGCAGTGAAATCAGAGGAAGCCATTTCAGTCCAGCAGAGGAGCCGGTACAACTGTACAAGACTGAAGGGGAGTCAGGAGTCTGGCTTGACGTTTAGGGGTTCATTTCAGGCTGTGGGTTAGGCTGAGGGTAATGGTATCTCTTTGAGTTGCGATGGCTTTTCAGTTCAGTTTTAATTTGTTGAGATGTGATCACTTTTTTGGATTTATCTCAGCTGCCGTTTTTTCATGTTGATTTTCTTTGTTCTTGGACTCGAATGTACCACGTCAAAACTATTACATGTAAAAATAACGTATCGGGCTGTCAGGTGCAAACAGATGATTGCCAGAATGAAAATGAGAGCCAGACGGAGGGTGAGCTGCATCCATGGAATGAGCATTAGAGCAACGTTTCTATGATTGACCGGAACGTGTCTTAAAAAACCACAAAAACTCTGCAAGTACAGCGATAACATTGAGATTAATGCAGCCGCTGAGTGAGATCCTTCTGACTCCTTGTTTGGCAGTCCTTCGTCTTCAGATGCTAAAGTTAGAAAAAGATAGCAGGAAAGCCCTCAGGTTTAATTTAAAGCGGAACTCCGGGCAGATGTAAAAGACACAAATGAATGCAGCTCTGCAATCATTAATATACTACTCAATGAAATTCAAGGAATACTTTTTAATCAGAGTCTAGCATCAAGTCAGATAAACTCCTGGAATATTGATCTGGTCAGGTAAGTAGCAGAGGGGGTTGTTCATCATTTTCAGCTGCTTTGGTGTTAATGAAATTAACAACAGGTGCACTAGATGGGCAAAAATGAGATGACCCCCAAAACAGGAATGGTTTTACAGGTGGAGGTCACTGACATTGTTTTCCCTACTCATCTTTTCTGATTGTTTTTCACTAGTTCTGCATTTGGCTAGGGTCAGTGTCACTACTGGTAGCGTGAGGAGATACCTGGACCCTACAGAGGTTGCACAGGCAGTCCAACTCCTCCAGGATGGCACATCAATACATGCCATTGCCAGAAGGTTTGCCGTGTCTCCCAGCACAGTCTCAAGAGCATGGAGGAGATTCCAGGAGACAGGCAGTTCCTCTAGGAGAGCTGGACAGGGTGGTAGAAGGTCCTTAACCCAACAGCAGGACAAGTATCTGCTCCTTTGTGCAAGGAGGAACAGGATGAGCACTGCCAGAGTCCTACAAAATTACCTCCAGCAGGCCACTGGTGGGAATGACTCTGACCAAACAATCAGAAACAGAATTTATGAAGGTGGTCTGAGGGCCCGACGTCCTCTAGTGGGCCCTGTGCTCACTGCCCGGCACCATAGAGCTGGATTGGCATTTGCCATTGAACACCAGAATTGGTAGATCCACCACTGGCACCCTGTGCTTTTCACAGATGAGAGCAGGTTCTCCCTGAGCACATGTGACAGACGTGAAAGGGTCTGGAGAAGCCGTGGAGAACGTTCTGCTGCCTGTAACATCGCTCAGTATGACCGTTTTGGTGGTGGGTCAGTGATGGTCTGGGGAGGCATATCCATGGAGGGACACACAGACCGCTACAGGCTAGACAATGGCACCCTGACTGCCATTAGGTATCAGGATGTAATCCTTGGACCCATTGTCAGACCCTACGCTGGTGCAGTGGGTCCTGGGTTCCTGCTGGTGCACGACAATGCCCGGGATATTATCAGTGGTAGGGAGTGTAGAATGGGAATAAAAGGTGAAAATGTACTCTTCACTTTTCATTTATCTCTGTCTCATCCTTCCTCCATCACTCTATTCCTCTCTCTACCCCCAATCTTCTCTCTCTTTATTCTCCGTCACTTTTTCTTTTGTTTTCTTTGTCTCCTTTTATCTTTCTGCACATTCTCTGTTCTCTTCCATCCTCATTACTATCTCTTTTTCTGTCACTCTCTCTCTCCTGCTTTATTCTTTATTCACCCTTCTACCTCCTCTCTTTCTTTTGCCTCCTTTCTCTGTCATTCTTCTTCAGACTTGCTGCCACATTCTACTCTCTCTCACTTCACCTTTCTGATCTACCCACCCCTCTTTTTCCTTTTCTCTCTCTCTCAATCTTTCTTTCCCTTTTTCTCTATCTCTCTCTTTCCTTCTCCTCTTATTCCTCATTTCTCCATCACTCTCTTTCCTCCCTTCTCCATCTCTTTCATTCATCCCATCTCTTTCCTCTTCTCTCCATCTTCCCCTTTCCTCCTTTCTCCATCACTCTCTCCTCCTCTCTCCTTCCTTCTTTCTCCATCTCCCTCTTTCCTCCTTTCTCCATCTCTTTCTTTCTTCCTATCTCCATCACTTTTTTTCCTCCTTTCTCCATCTCTCTCTTTTCTCCCCTCTCGTTTCTCTTTCTTCCTATCTCCATCTCTCTCTCTCATCCTTTCTCCAGCTCCTTTTCCACCTATCTCCATCTCTCATTTTTCTCCTTTCCCGATCTCTCTCTTTCCTCCTTTCTCCATCTCTCTCTTTCCACCTTTTTCCATCTTTCTCTCTCTTTCCTCCTCTCTCCACCTCTCTCTTTCCTCCTTTATCTATGTCTCTCTTTCCTCAACTCTCTTTCCTCCTTTCTCCATTTCTCTCTTTCCTCCTCTCTCCTTCCTCCTTTCCCCATCTCTCTTTCCACCTTTCTCCATCTCTTTATTTCTTCCTTTCTCCATCTCTCTCTTCCCTCCCCTCTCTTTCCTCCTTTCTCCAACTCTCTTTCCTCATTTCTCCATTTCTCTCTCTCTCTTCCCCTCTCTTTCCTCCATCTATCTCTTTCCTCCTTCCTCCATCTCTCCTTGTCCTCCTATCTCCATCTCTCTCTTTCCTCCTTTCTTCATCTTTCTGTTTCCTCCTTTCTCCATCTCTCTCTTTCCTCCTTTCTCCATCTATCTCTTTCTTTCTATCTCCATCACTCTTTTTCCTCCTTTCTCCATCTCTCTCTTTCCTCCTTTCTCCATCTATCGCTTTCTTTCTATCTCCATCACTCTGTTTCCTCCTTTCTCCATCTCTCTCTTTCCTCCTTTCTCCATCTATCTCTTTCTTTCTATCTCCATCACTCTTTTTCCTCCTTTCTCCATCTCTCTTTTTCCTCCTTTCTCCATCTATTGCTTTCTTTCTATCTCCATCACACTTTTTCCTCCTTTCTCCATCTTTCTCTTTTCTCCCCTCTCTTTTCTCTTTCCTCCTATCTCCATCTCTCTCTTTCATCCTTTCTCCAGCTCGTTTTCCTCCTTTCTCCATCTCTCTCTCTTTATTCCTTTCTCCCTCTCTTAGTTTCATCAATTTTCTTTCCTCCTTTCTCCATCTTTCTCTTTCATCCTTTCACCCTCATTTTCTTTCCGCAACTCTCTCTCCTCCTTTCTCCATCTCTTTCTTTCTGCCTATCTCCATATCTCTCGTTCCTCCTTTCTTTTTCTTTTTTTCCTTCTCTCCATCTCTACCTCTTCTTTTCTCCATCACTCTCCCTCTGTCTCTCTGTCTTCCTCCCTTCTCTTTTTCTCTCTCTCTCCATCAAACTGACACTGAAAGCAGCAATCTTTGGAATCCCGAATTCCAGTTTTCAGCTGTCACATCCTTAACAAGCAGGAAATGAACCAGGCATCGGGTATAAGTTTACTTTGGCTCAGGCCAAGGTATGTGGCACATCATTCAGTTTGAACATGGGGTTCACAGTCCAGAGTCCCGAGACCATCTGGAGCGCAGGCGCGGTGTTGCATGCCTAGGCCGCTCCAGAAATAACATCATTAAGAATTAAACAGTTACCTTACAGATGACCCAGCACCAAAGCAGACTTCGAAAACCTTGCTCCTTTCTATAACGAGTGATATCACATGCAAAGTATTTACTGCAAGATAATTAACGACTGCTGGGGAGGCTAAAATAGATTGCATTATTAAACTCACAAGTCAGAAGATGGACCGCGTCCAAGAATCAGGCTCTGAGACTTTGCACTGCAACAAGAGACAGAGACAACATGGAAAAACATTATTAAATGTCAATCCTTGCACAGCAATTACGAAGAGCAACAGTGTAATATCTCCAAATAACATATAGAATTTTTGTCCGAAGATTGAGGTGGATCTGGAGACCATTACAAAAATACAAAGTGTGATCCAGATCTTGTAACTGGATCAGGTTGGTTTGGGAAATTAAGTTTTAATTGTGTCTTGTTAGTAACGTGTTGCTTGGTTTTTACGGACATTCACACAAAAAAAAAAAATTATGCATACCTTACCAAAATCAATTTGTAAATACATTAAAGGAGAGTTTGGCATTTAAAGCCAAACTTAACTACATGCTGCCCAGCCACTGTACATATACGGTGGCAGGGCGGCACTCGCAGGCAAATCCACGTTTTAAAACGTGTGTTTTGTAAACAAATAGGGGGCGTGCGCGAGGCGCGCCGCCGCCCTATCTGTCCCGCGGATCACTGCTGCAGATGTCAGTCGCCGGGTCACAGCCGCTCCTTAGCGGCTATGTCCCGGCGATCGGCGGCAAACAGTGACAGAGAGCACAGCTGCAGTAGCTGTGCTGTCTGTCACTTCCCTGTCAGCTCGAGGATGAGCTGATCGAGAAAGAACAGTTTCTCTTTCTCGATCAGCCTTGTCCCGCCCAGCACACACCCCGCCCCCTAGTAAAACACTCCCCTCACTCCTATAACCCTTCCCTGCAAAATAAAGTTAACCCCTTCCTCCCCATTGCCATTAGTACAGTGTCAGTTGTTTTTTTTTTTGCACTGATCACTGTATTAGTGTTTTTGGGGATGTTAGTGACCCCAAGTCAGTACCCCCCAATGTCAGAATGTCCGCCGCAGTCCCGCAGTCCTGCCATAAGTCGCTGGTCGCTGCCATAAGTCCTTGATCGCCGTCATAATTCGCTGTTCGCCGCCATTATTAGTATAAAAAAAACCCTAAAAATCCCAGTATCTTTCCTGCCATTTGTAAACGCTATAACTTTCACGTAAACCAATTCATTTACACGTATTGGGTTTTTTTTTTTAGCAAAGACATGTCGCAGAATGCATTTTGGCAGAAATTTATGACTAAATTTGATTTTTGCATTTTTTTTTACTGGACATGTTTTATAGCAAAAAGTCCAAAATATTGTTTTTTTTTCCTCAAAATTGTCAGCCTTTTTTTTTTATAGCGCAAAAAATAAAAACCGCACAAGCAATCAAATACCACCGAAAGAAAGCTTAATTTGTGGGGAAAAAAAGGATGTAAATTTCATTTATGTACCGTATTGCATGACCGCGCAATTGTCCGTTAAACTAGCGCAGCGCTGTATAGCAGAAAAATGGCGTAAATTGCAGTGTCTATACCAGCAATGGGCAAACTACGGCCCGCGGGCCGTATACGGCCCGGCGGACCTTTTAATCCGGCCCGCGGAGAACATGAGGGGAGCTAGGCTCCTCTCACAGTCCGCCCTGAAGACCGGTGTAGCATGAAAATCTGTCTCCTATGAGGATCTGTCCCCCTCGACGTATCTGCGCATGTGCCGGAGATCGCCGATCGGCTGCTAATGCCTGAAACTGACACATGCGCAGATACGTCGAGGGGGACAGATCCTCATAGGAGACAGATTTTCATACTACACCGGAACGGCGCGGGAACACGGCGAGAGGAACGCGTGGAGCAAAGGTAAGTGAATTGACACAGGGGGGACTTGGGGACTTAATATGGGGGATGAATTAATATGGGGAATGAATTACTATAGGGGGGATGAATTACTATATGGGGGATGAATTACTATAGGGGGGATGAATTACTATATGGGGGATGAATTACTATGGGGGATGAATTACTATATGGGGGATGAATTACTATATGGGGGATGAATTACTATGGGGGATGAATTACTATATGGGGGATGAATTACTATGGGGGATGAATTACTATATGGGGGATGAATTACTATGGGGGATGAATTACTATATGGGGGATGAATTACTATGGGGGATGAATTACTATATGGGGGATTAATTACTATGGGGGATGAATTACTATATGGGGGATGAATTACTATGGGGGATGAATTACTATATGGGGGATGAATTACTATGGGGGATGAATTACTATGGGGGATGAATTACTATATGGGGGATGAATTACTATATGGGGGATGAATTACTATGGGGGATGAATTACTATATGGGGGATGAATTACTATGGGGGATGAATTACTATATGGGGGATGAATTACTATGGGGGATGAATTACTATGGGGGATGAATTACTATATGGGGGATGAATTACTATATGGGGGATGAATTACTATGGGGGGTGAATTACTATATGGGGAATGAATTACTATATGGGGGATGAATTACTATGGGGGATGAATTACTATATGGGGGATGAATTACTATATGGGGGATGAATTACTATGGGGGATGAATTACTATGGGGGATGAATTACTATATGGGGGATTAATTACTATGGGGGATGAATTACTATATGGGGGATGAATTACTATGGGGGATGAATTACTATGGGGGATGAATTACTATATGGGGGATGAATTACTATGGGGGATGAATTACTATGGGGGATGAATTACTATATGGGGGATTAATTACTATGCTTACTATGGGGGAATATTACTATACTTACTATGGGTGACACATACACATCATTCATCTACTCTTGGTCCGGCCCCCGGGTCCAATATATGAACCCATTGCGGCCCTCTAGTCAAAAAGTTTGCCCACCCCTGGTCTATACCATAGATTGTAGACGCTATAACTTCCACACAAAGCAATCAATATACACTTATTGGGATTTTTTTTTACCAAAAACATGGAGCAGAATACATTTTGGCCTAAATTTATAATCAACTTTGAGTTTACTATATATTTTTTATAGCTGAAAGTAAAAAATATTGTTTTTCTTCAACATTTTTGGCCTTTTTTTGTTTATAGCGTGAAAAATAAAAAGCGCACAGGTGATCAAATTACACCGAAAGAAAGCTCTATTTGTGTGAAAAAAAGGACGTAAATTTCGTTTGGGTGCAGCATTGCATGACTGCGCAATTATCAGTTGAATTAGTGCAGCGCCGAGTAGCAAAAAGAGGCCTGGTCATTAAGGGGGGTAAATCGTCTGGAGCTCAAGTGGTTAAAGTGGAGTTCTACCCACTTTTTTTCACTTCTGCCCAAGCAGATCCTAATCGCTTTGCCATCAATGTTTGGGGACACAAATTTTTTTTTTCTACGTTTTTCTACCTTTTTTGATAGAGAAGAGCTTCACTTCCTTCCATCCTTCCCGCGGCGTGGTATGTCACATCCTCCCGCCCGTTGACTCATGGGATAGCTGCATGGAATGCTAGCTTCCTTCTGGGTTGCTGCATTGATTGACAGGTTGCCATAGCAATGTAGCGGGAACTTCCACCAGCGCCGCCATTGCTATGGCAACCTTCAATACACGAATGCGGCGCGCTTTCGTTACAGGCGCGAGAGTGGGAGGTACATGCTGGGTAGCCAGCTGCACCATGTTCTGGAAGAAAAGCTGAGCGGGCATCAGATGCCCACACTCAAGATGGAACGTTACGCTATAGAGTAAGTAACATTTTTTAAAGCAGAGTTTTTATGTTTATTAAAAGTCAGCCGCTACAAAAAGTAGCGGCTGACTTTTAATAAACACACACTTACCTGTCCCGTAGTCCAGCGATGTACTCATCCATGCCGTCCCTTCTTTCCTTCTTCTCTCCTCCACGGCGCCAGCATCTCTACTGTGGGCACCAGGCTATGACAGCTTGCGGCTTCACAGCCTGGTGCCCACTGCACATGTGCGAGTCGCGCTGCGCCTCCTAATTGGTCCGGCAGTCTTCTGGGACCTGTGAAAATTCCCAGGAGACGGCGGAAGGGAAAGGGGGGGGGGCTCACTTCCGGCTCACTTATCCACAACAAACGGGGTCGGAAGTGGGAGCGGGTACCTGTCAAAAACAGGTATCTGCTGCCCTCCAAAAGGCAAGTCAGTTCCCCCCAGTGTCAGAATGTCTGCCGCAGTCCTGCTATAAGTCGCTGATCGCCGCCATTACTAGTAAAGAAAAAACAAACAAAATCCCAATATATATATATATATCGCCATTTGTAAACAGTAGAACTTTCACGTAAACCAATTAATTTACACATATTGGGATTTTTTTTTAGCAAAGACATGTCGCAGAATATATTTTGGCATAAATTTATGACGAAATTTGATTTTTTTTTTTTTTTTTACTGGACATGTTTAAAATAAAATAAAGTCAAAAATATTGTTTTTTTCTCAGAATTTTTATAGCACAAATAATAAAAAATGCACAGGCGATCAAATATCACTGAAAGAAATCTGAATTTGTGGGGAAAACAAATATGTACATTTAATTTGGCTGCAGCGTTGCATGACCGTGCAATTGTCAGTTAAAGTAACGCAGCGCCGTAACGCAAAAAATGGCCTGGTCAGGAACGGGGGGGGGGGGGGGATCCTCAGGAGGGCAAGTGGATAATGTCTAAAAGGATTTAGGTGGAACACATTAAGAGACTGTGACATGTTACACGTGAGCCTTAAGACTGAGGAGGTCAGGCCTGAAATAAAAGGTCAGGAGCTTGATGAGACACTAGACAACACCCCCCTTCCCCAGCAACTTGTATTACCTTGGTATGATGGACATGAATAGTTCCTGTGGTGAACTGCGGTCAGGCATGTCCATCTGCATACATCTCCTTAGCATTGGGTTTATTTTTACTTTGACTGTCCCATTCTGTGACGCGGTCATCTGACTTATATTTTCACCTTCTCCCCCCCCTCACCAGTCATTCTGGGTAAGAGCTATTTAACCTCCCTGGCGGTATGATTATTTCAGATTTTTGGTGCTGAAAGCGGTACCATTATTTTGCATGGAAATATTTATTTTTTTATTGTAGGCTGTAATATTTAGGAATAACTCCCTGAAATCTGTCCGAACAAGAGTCTAGTAAACATCCCGGGGATGATAAAACTTGAAACACGAAATCATAAATTATAATTTAATAAATAATCATAAAAAATAATAATATAATTATTATAAATTTAATTAAATAATATAATCAAACCAAAAACACTGAAATGTGAAACTGAGCGCCAAGTTCGCACATCACTGAGCAAAGTCGCAAAATTGTTTTCAGTGTCTGATGAGGAATTTCCCCCACAAATCATTATCACTCAATTCTGCAAGTGGTTCTGATTTACTATCGCTGTTCTCTAGCCGGTCTAAAACCGCTTTTGACATAAAGGGATGCTTTTTGAACGCCATGGACTTTTCTAAGTTTCCAGGCAGAAAGAACAGTCAAAATGCAGGCAGGGCACAGGACAAAGCACTCGGGACAAAATGTATGTGAAATGGTTTGAAACAGCAATGTGTTACTATGTAATAATCATTTTTAAAAAAATGAAATTTTTAAAAAAATTTTAAATTTGCCGCCGGTTCCGGCACCCGTATGTCCCGACGTCACAGGGACTGGAACACGGAAGCCGGATGCCGGCATCAGCCGGAGGAGATGGCTGGGGATGCTGAAGGGGACACATCGCGGGAGCGAAGGACAAGGTAAGCGCTGCAGGGACTCCCTATGCAACGCTGCATGGTAAGCCCAAGTGTAGCTCGGGGTTACCGCTTTTGGCACTGAAACTCTACCCCGAGCTACACTCGGGAATACCGCCAGGGGGGTTAAATTTAGTAATTCCCCGTTCAATAGGAGGGCCGTGCTCAAAATTCACTGCTCTTCCGTTAACCTGCAGAATGACAAACATCGTGACCCACAGAGGGGGTCTGCTTGTGGGGTGATCAAGTTTGATTCACTTGGGCCATGCAATGCAATTCTCTTATTAAATAAAAGAAAAAAAAAAGTTTATTGCGGAAGCTGAAATTCAGGAAGGCAGCTATACACACAGAAAAAATACATATACAGTACTATACAAAAGTTATAGGCGGGTGTGAAGAAATGCTCTAAAATAAAAATGCTTTCGAAAAATGTATCTTTTGATTGTTTATTTGTATCAGTGTTGTACAAAAGTTATAGGCGGGTGTGAAAAAATGCTCTAAAATAAAAATGCTTTTGAAAAATGTATCTTTTGATTGTTTATTTGTATCAGTACTGTACAAAGGTTATAGGCGGGTGTGAAGAAATGCTCTAAAAAAAAAATGCTTTCGAAAAATGTATCTTTTGATTGTGTATTTGTATCAGTACTGTGCAAAGGTTATAGGCGGGTGTGAAAAAATGCTCTAAAATAAAAAATGCTTTTGAAAAATGTATCTTTTGATTGTTTTTTTTGTATCAGTACTGTACAAAGGTTATAGGCGGGTGTGAAGAAATGCTCTAAAATAAAAATGCTTTCAAAAATGTATATTTTAATTGTTTATTTGTATCCATTTACAAAATACAAAGTGAGCAAACAGAAGAAAAATCTACATCAGATCAATATTTGGTGTGACTACCCTTTGGCTTTTGAAGCCAATTCAATTCATCAAGCGCTTTTGAAGAAGTACAAAGAAACGAGGAAAGTTGAGGACATTAGACACAGTGGTCGGCCATTGAAACTTAATGCAGCAGATGAAAGTTTGAAAGATGAAATTTATTAGGACCATTTCTTCCATTATAGTCATCCTCCTTTCCGTTACCCTATTAGTTTTCATTAAGTATAAGAGTTGATATCATGTTACTCTTTTTTTTACTAGATTGGTATCTATTGCCCATTTATTATTTTAGAATAGTTTTATTGTTTTATCAAACTGAAAAAAAACAACCATTTATTGCAGAAGCTGAAATTCAGGCAGGCAGCTATACACACAGAAAAACACATATACAGTACCGTACAAAAGCTATAGGCGGGTGTGAAGAAATGCTCTAAAATAAAAATGCTTTAAAAAATGTATATTTTAATTGTTTATTTGTATCAATTTACAAAATTCAAAGTGAGCCAACAGAAGAAAAATCTACATCAGATCAATATTTGGCGTGACTAACCAGCATCAATTCAATTCATCAAGCTCTTTTGAAGAAGTACAAAGAAACAAGCAAAGTTGAGGGCTTTAGACACAGTGGTCGGCCATTGACAATTAACGCAGCAGATGAAACTTTGAAAGATGAAATTTATTAGGACCATTTCTTCCATCATAGCCGTCCTCCTTTCCGTTACCCTATTGGTTTCCATTAAGTATAAGAGTTGATATCATGTTGCTCTTTTTTTACTAGATTGGTATCTGTTGACCATTTAATATTTTATAATTGTTTTATTATCAATGTGTTTAATTTAGAATTTTTTATTTATATTATTATTAGGGATTAATAAAATCCAGATTCAAAGTGAGCGAACAGAAGAAAAATCTACATCAGATCAATATTTGGTGTGTCTACCCTTTGGCTTCAAACCAGCATCAATTCAATTCATCAAGCTCTTTTGAAGAAATACAAAGAAACAAGCAAAGTTGAGGGCATTAGACACAGTGGTCGGCTATTGAAACTTAATGCAGCAGATGAAAGTTTGAAAGATGAAATTTATTAGGACCATTTCTTCCAACATAGTCATCCTCCTTTCCGTTACGCTATTGGTTTCCATTAAGTATAATCATTTATATCATGTTGCTCTTTTTTACTAGATTGGTGTCTGCTGACCATTTATTATTTTTGATTTTTTTATTGTTTTATTATCAAATTAAAAAAAAAAAAGGTTTATTGCAGTATTGCAGAAGCTGAAATTCAGGCAGGCAGCTAAACACATGAAAAAATACATATACAGTACTGTACAAAAGTTATAGGCGGGTGTGAAGAAATTCTCTAAAATAAAAATGATTTAAAAAAATGTATATTATAATTATTTATTTGTATCAATTTACAAAATACAAAGTGAGCAAACAGAAGAAAAATCTACATCAGTTCAATATTTGGTGTGACTACCCTTTGGCTTCAAACCAACATCAATTCAATTCATCAAGCTCTTTTGAAGAAGCACAAAGAAACGAGCAAAGTTGAGGGCAGTAGACACAGTGGTCAGCCATTGACAATTAATGCAGCAGATGAAAGGTTGAAAGATGAAATTTATTAGGACCATTTCTTCCAACACAGTCATCCTCCTTTCTGTTACCCTATTGGTTTCCATTAAGTAGAAGAATTGATATCATGGTGCTCTTTTTTACTAGATTGGTATCTGTTGACCATTTATTATTTTAGACGTTTTTATTGTTTTATTATCAATGTGTTTAATTTTTTATTTATATTATTATTAGGAATTAATAAAATCCAAATTATAATGATAGTTTTGCTAATTAATGATATTGAGGTATGATGACCACTAGATGGCCCTTTAATTGCTTATTATAGGATTTATCGTGTGTATTGTAATCAATTTGGACTATCCATCTCATATATTAAATTTATTATATATCTAATTTGGCACTAGAGCTTTTTTTTGCTTTCTAAGATCCAAACAAATTTAGGTTATACACTGTCCTCTTCTCTGAGTTTTTTCCCCCCGTAATTAGGGTTATGCTTGGGAATCCATCTTCACAGCGAGGCTTGGTTTTGGCTTTCAGCATGGATGTGAGAGGCTTGGTTGCGACTGGGTTATTTCCTTCTCAAGCGGCTTCTCCTATTTCCGGAGGTGGGTTAATTTCTGGTTTTGGAATTAAGATGGAGGTTGGTTTATTTCAAATTGAGGCTTGGTTGTTACTCATATAAGTGCGATGGCGGAGGGCGGTCTCCTAGCCCAGGAAGACGCCTGGTTGTGACGAAACGCGTTGGGTGGAAGCTCCTTTCTGACATCATTGCGTAAGGATCGTCATTTTACAGTTTATATCTGCTGATTTTTAATCTACTATGCTTGTAAGTGCATTTTCGTTCATCTAATAAATTAGTCTTTAACCTACTGCACTATGAGAGGAACTTCTTTATTTTAGTACATGTCAACCCCATAACACTGGGACGGCTTGAAGAGTAGCAGGTGGTGCATGTGATCTGACCAGAGACACATGAGCCTGGACGGAATTATATATATCGGGCATGTATTTTCCCAGGGGTCAAAGGATCTGGTAAACCTCCAATTTGATATCACGATGGTGCAATCTCACGATGGTGGTTACATTGGAATGAAGATTTTCCATTACTCATCACAGAATAAAGAGACTGTTCTATACACCTTATTGTTGGGAATACAACAGCATGTACTATATACAGTATTGTGTGTTAATATCACTTGACCAGTAGATGGCACTGTACACTAAGGTTACCAGTTGTGCATATGTGTAAAACTTGTTGGTTCTCTCTCTTCTCTCTCTCTTCAAAACCAAGATGTCTGCTGTTACACATTACTGAAGTGTTCTGTATGTTTGCAACTTAGGCCATACAAGTAAACCAAGTTCTGCCTCATCACAAGCTACTAGTGTCTTCTCTAACACATAACCAACACTTATAAGGACTGTTTCACATATGTTTATTTATAATATTTATTATTTGTGGGAATGGTTGACTCTTGAGCACGTTTTGTTTATCCTTTATTCGACATATATTATTTGTGTATTATTTATGAATTTTTTGATGTATGCAAATTTCACTTAGTGCAACACGAGCTATTTATTAAGTGTTCTTGCATGGCGACCACTTCTGTTATCTCACATATATATTCTTATTATTATAGCCAAATTTACCACCCTAACTCCTCCCACAGTTTTTACACTACATAGACAGTAATATACCGAAACGTGCGGATTGTTCCCAATTGGTGTGCTATTACTTTGTGGAACGTTTCGCCAAATGGTTCACGAAATATCGGCATTTTTATGGTGAAATTGGTCCCATAGGAATGAATGACGCAATGTTCAAAAATAGAGTGGGAGCTGACAAAAGCTAGAGTGTGAGCTGAAAAATCAGGACATGATTTATAAACTGCCATCACTCCCTCATTTTCAAGCCCACCTACACATATCTTATATCAAAACGTTCAGCTATCCCTGCTGCCACTACAAATGTTCACGGCTAAGCCATAGTCCTGATAGTTTTCACAATATGACCATTTGTTTGCAACTCACGCTGCCCATTGACATTCATTGAAACCGCACTCTAGCCACCTCAAATTTGAAGGGCAATTTCTAAACTATGACTGCGCCTTTATTTTTAAGATTTCAGAGACATACTATGCATCAAAATGTAGGTCTGGGTCTTGTGATTCTCACAATATAAAGCTCTTCAGTGTAGGATTTATAGTTTTTAAAACTACGACCATTTGAAGACGCCCGTGAAGTGAGCAATTTGGAGCAGTTTGTTTTTAACCGCTCTTCTTTGCCCTATTCAAAATCTAATTTTGAATTGGTGACAGTTTGGCCGGCTTCTGGTTAAAGGTTTGGAAATAAGTTTTCTACAGTAGAGAGTATTTGAGGTGATAATGCTGCTAATGTTTTATAAATGTATGTTTTAATGTAACTGTGAAGCACTTTGGGCAACAACATTGCAATTAAATGTGCTATATAAATAATTAAAAGTTGAAATGCATTTCTCACTCTATCAAGCTTGCCATGTGCACTTTTTAAATTTGATCAATCAATTGGTTATTGTAATATTTACTATCTTTACTCACTCCAAACACTCCACACAGTTACTCTTCCCACTCCATAAAGTTACTCTGCCCAGTCCAACCTTTTCACAGTTACTCCAGCCACTCCAACCACACAACAGTTACTCCGCCCACTCCACCCAGTTACTCCACCCACTCCAGTTGTAGACTACTGGTGGAGGCAAGAGCACTTCACACAATTTCCCCAGGAATTGTAGCTTTTCTAGTTTGATATACAGTACTGTGCAAAAGTTATAGGCAGGTGTGAAAAAATGCTCTAAAATTAAAATGATTTAAAAAATGTATATTTTAATTGTTTATTTGTATCAATTTACAAAATGCAAAGTGAGCGAACAGAAGAAAAATCTGCATCAGGTCAATATTTGGTGTGACTATCCTTTGGCTTCAAACCAGCATCAATTCAATTCATCAAGCTCTTTTGAAGAAGCACAAAAAGCAAACAAAGTTGAGGACACTAGACACAGTGGTCGGCCATTGAACCTTAATGCAACAGTTGAAAGACACATCATGCTTACTTCCCTTCCACATCAGAAGATGTCCAGCATTGCCATCAGCACAGAACTCGCAGAAATCAGGGACCTAGGTACACCCATCTACTGTCTGGAGAAGTCTGGCCAGTAGTGGTCTTCATGGAAGAATTGTGGCCAAAAAGCCATATCTCCAATGTGGAAACAAGGCTAAGCGACACAACTATACAGTAAAACATAGGAATTGGGGTGTAGAAAAATGGCAGCAGGTTCTCTGGACTGATGAGTCAAAAATTTAAAAATACTTGGGTGTAGCAGGAGGCAGTTTGTTGGTGAAGGGCTGGAGAGCTGTACAATAATGAGTGTCTGAAGACAACTGTGTTGTATGGTGGAGGCTCGGCCCCCCGCAGAGCCATGATCTCAATGTCATGGAGTCTCCCTGGGATTACATGAAGAGACAGAAGGATCTGAGGCAGCCTACATCCACAGAAGATCTGTGGTTAGTTCTCCAAGATGTTTGGAATAACCTACCTGCCACGTTCCTTCAAAGCTGTGTGCAAGTGTACCTAGAAGAACTGATGCTGCTTTGGATGCAGTCTTTATGGAGTAGAAGAATAACATGTGTGTCCATTGCGCTGTTGGCAGAAAATGAGTGACAGGAATATGGAGCAGTGGATTAACATCAAATTTTGGGGAAAAAAATGGCAAAAGTGCGAGTGAAACTTTAATTCTGTCACAGTAGACTTATGGTGAACATTCCATGAAGAAACCAAATGTTTTATGAATGGCATATATGGTTTATGGAGGGGACAGGAAGATGTCCACGATGATGCATGAAATGGGCAGCCAAAAACGCAAAGCACAGATACAAATGTGGAAAATGAAAAGGTTACAGGAATCTGTTTGAAGAAAAAGACTTGAACTCTGGCCTGACAAGTGGCCATGATAATGCTCCTGCACATGATATGTTAGGTGTTAGTACCTGGCCCAGGAATCCATTCCAAAACTTGACCAACAACCTTCTTCCCTAGACTTACCACCTTGTTTCCAAAATTAAAAAATGCCTTAAAAGTACATAGATTTGGTGGCATTCCAGACATTCAGCTCAAAGATACTGGGCAGCGTTCCAGAAGACCAATTCCAGGAATGTGTCTGGCAGTGGCACCATCATCTAGAAGAGGTCATCATTCACAAGGGGACTACTTTGAAGGTGACAACAGCCGCTATAGGTAACCAACCTTTTTTTTTTACAGTCCTTTCCCAGAATTAAATTGTCACACCTCGTATGGTGATAACTAAGACTTTGCTAGAACTTGTTTGGCGGGTGTGAGAATATGAGCTTTGGTACAAACAGATTCAGTATGGGGGTTGAAGGAAAAAGAGCATGGAGGAGGTACAGTAATTTTAACATATATTTTTACATATATTTGTAGATGCATTCCAAAAATGTAGATTTGTATTTTTAAAGACATACTTGATATTTGAAAACGTATTTTTAAAAATATTTTTCACATATTTTGTCATAAAAACGCATTTCAACATGCAGTGTATATATATATATATATATATATATATATATATATATATATATATATATTTATTGAAATATATTTTGAAATATATTTCAATAAATATTTCCCTCAAAACCCATCTCTTCAGGGAAGCCTACCCCACCCTCACCTAACGGCCATTCTCCCTCTTTCCTCCCACCACTTCATTCCCCTCAGCCACTTCCTACTGTACCATTACCCCCTCCCTCCTAGACTGTAAGCTCGAAAGAGTAGGGCCCTCTTATCCCTCGTACATTGTCTATTTTTGTTGTACTGTGCCATGTATTGTCCCCCCTATTGTACAGTGCTGAGCAAACCCTTTGGCGCTATATAAACTCGATGTAATAATAATAATAATATATTAAATATGGCCAAAATTGTAGTATTTCAAATATATGTCAATATATTTGGGAAGAAAATTTTTTAAATATATTTCAAATATATTTTTTTTCCATATGGGTTGCACACTGTACCATTTATTAATAAAGTACATTTACCAGGAGAACGAGTTATTATTATTATACTGGATTTATGGCGCCAACAGTTTGCTCAGTGCTTTACAATATAACGGGAGACAATACAATTCAATACAATGAATACAATGAACAATACAGTTCAATACAAGAGGAAAAGGGCCCTGATCCTTGGAGCTTACAATCTAGGAGCTCCAACCTTACACCTAACACTCTCATGCTGTTTAAGGTGTCAGGAAGACACTTTGAGCTTTGGAGCACCATTGGTCTACCTCCAGAGGAAATCAACCTAGGCGTCCTTAAGGTGGCCTTACACTAGTACAATTTTGGTTGAAACTTTTCATTTTAAGAATGATCAATTGTCTAATTGTTAGTGTGGTCAAATCAGAGTTCGCTTTAGTGAGCATCAAATCTAAAGGAGCAGGGTGGAACTTTTTTCCGGAACAAATGAGTTTCTAACAACGGATATAATTTTTGTTAGGGGAAGTCCATTCGTTCCAGTCTCAAATGATAAAAGCAATTACATTTTGAAATACTTTTGAACAGCATTTGTCAAGTCATCAAATGCACTGTGAATTTTTGTACAAACTTTCATTCATATGTATACTATTGTATTGCCAGCTTTTGACATATGGCAAGAGCCAACAGCAAAGAGTGGCAGGCTGATGGTCAGATCAGGCACAGACAAATCCAGGGCATAAACACACAGAAGTCAGAGTCAGACAGACCACTATCCAATGCATGAGCAGAGAAACTAAGGCCCCTTTCACACGAATGTTCTGTTTGGGTCCGCCTATCCATTTTTCAGGGCAGACTTCCATTCTCCTCTATACGGGAGCTACGGGTATAAACAAACATGTGTTTACACCAGGAGCGGACTGACAACTCATGGGGCCCCCGTGCAATAGGTGTCAAGGTCCTACCTTTTCCCTGAGGTTATGTTACTCCATGTGCTGGCGTCCATCTTGGATTCTGCTGTGCATGATGGGAATCCTTTTTATGTCTTCAGGTCTCTGAGGTCCACCCCCCAGAGGGGCGTGGCTGATGACATATAAGCCTGTGGCCCGCACATGCTCTTTGCACTTGTGTCTTGTGTCTTGGTGTTACTATTACTCTGTTCTGACTCTCGTGACTCTCCTGGTATTCTGATTCGGCTTGTGACTTGACTATTCTCCTTTGATCTGACCCTCTGTTGCTGAACCCGGCTTGTGACCTGTGATTCTCGTCTGCTGTCCTGTACTGTTTTGTCCTGTTCTTGTTGACCCCGGCTTGTCTGACTACTCTTTTGTTTCTTCCACCAGCTACACGCCATTGGCGGCGGCCATTACCGCAGCTGAGGTGTCTCGGGGGCCGCGACCTGGTTCCTGGCTGCGTCAAGTCCATCCCCACCATCAGGGGCCCTGGTGAAGGGCAGCCTGGGACTTAGACTCCGCGCCCTGAGGGACTTTGGTCTGTGGGTGGTGGTTGTCGTCAGCCAGTGCGTTACATTGTTAGGCCTGCCTGTCCGTTCCTCAGCTCCTGCCCTGACAATAGGGAATCATGGGGCCCCTGTGTCCTTGCCCAAACTCAAAAAAGCCTATGAAAAACTTACCAGGGGCATCTCATGGGGCCCCCTACTGACCCCGGGCCCTCAGGCACTGCCCGAGTTTCCAAATGGTCAGTCCGCCCCTGGTTTACACCCACCTACATCCAATCTGATCCACTAAAAACAGCGCATGGGGATTTATTCCCCTCCATCTGTCCGGATCGGATGCCAATCAAGTGTAAAGAGACAGATTGTCCATTTATATCTGACCACCCATAAAGAAGAGTGGGCTGTGTCCATGTCCGCTCTGCATAAGATCTGTCATCCGCCTTCTCAGTGAGGATAAGCAGATACAGTGGGGATCGAAAGTTTGGGCACCCCAGCTAAAAATGTGTATTAATGTGCATAAAGAAGCCAAGAAAAGATGGAAAAATCTCCAAAAGGCATCAAATTACAGATTAGACATTCTTATAATATGTCAACAAAAGTTAGATTTTATTTCCATCATTTACACTTTCAAAATAACCGAAAACCAAAAAATGGCGTCTGCAAAAGTTTGGGCACCCTGCAGAGTTAATATCTTGTACTGCCCCCTTTGGCAAGTATCACAGCTTGTAACCGCTTTTTGTAGCCAGCCAAGAGTCTTTCAATTCTTGTTTGAGGTATCTTTGCCCATTCTTCCTTACAAAAGTCTTCCAGTTCTTTGAGATTTCTGGGCTGTCTGTCACGCACTGCTCTTTTAAGGTCTATCCATAGATTTTCAATTATGTTGAGGTCAGGAGATTGTGAAGGCCATGGCAAAACCTTCAGTTTACGCCTCTTGATGTAATCCCCCGTGGATTTCGAGGTGTGTTTAGGATCATTATCCATTTGTAGAAGCCATCCTCTCTTTAACCTCATCTTTTTCACAGATGGCATCAAGTTACCATCCAAAATTTGCTGAAATTTTATTGAATCCATTTTTCCCTCTACTCGTGAGATGTTCCCTGTGCCACTGGCTGCAACACAACCCCAAAGCATGATTGATCCAACCCCATGCTTAACAGTTGGACAGAGGTTCTTTTCATTAAATTCTGTGCCCCTTCTTCTCCAAACGTACCTTTGCTCATTCTGGCCAAAAAGTTCAATTTTAACCTCATCGGTCCACAGAACTTGTTTCCAAAATGCATCAGGCTTGTCTATATGTTCATTTGCAAAGTTCAAACGATGATTTTTGTGGTGAGGACGTAGAAGAGGTTTTCTTCTGATGACTCTTCCATGAAGACCATATTTGTACAAGTATCTCTTTATAGTGGAATAGTGTACCACAACTCCAGTGTCTGCCAGATCTTTCTGGAGGGATCGTGCAGTCAAACGTGGGTTTTGAATTGTTTTTCTCACAATCCTGCGAGCTGTTCTGTCTGATATTTTTCTTGGTCTTCCAGATCTTGCTTTAACTTCCACTGTTCCTGATGACTACCATTTCTTAATTACATTCCGAACAGAGGATATTGACATCTGAAAACGCTTTGCTATCTTCTTATAGCCTTCTCCAGCTTTGTGAGGGTCAACTATTTTCAGTTTCAGTTTTTGTAGACAACTGCTTAGAAGAACCCATGATGCTGATTGTTGGGGCAAGGTCAGATGAGTCTGGGCATTTAAAACCTTTGAGTTTGACATCACCTGGTCTTCCCAGACGATAATTGAGAACAATCCATGACACTGGCAGGTCTCAGCTTGGCAAAGGGGGCAGTGCATGCTATAAATTCTGCAGGGTGCCCAAACTTTTGCAGACGCCATTTTTTTGTTTTCTGTTATTTTGAAAGTGTAAATGATGTTAATAAAATCTAACTTTTGTTGACATATTATAAGAATGTCTAATCTGTAATTTGATGCCTTTTGGAGATTTTTCCATCTTTCCTTGGCTTCTTTATGCACATTAATACAAATTTTTAGCTGGGGTGCCCAAACTTTCGATCCCCACTGTAGATCCCCTGTTGAGCAAGTGGATCGCAGGCGGAGACTGCCCCATTTGGAAGGGATCTAACCTGTTGAGCAGGCCCAGACTGAATGTTCAGCAATCTATTTAAGCATTCCTGATTAGGGCAGGTGTGCATAACACTGTGATTTGATCTGAAGTGCTGAGTAATGATCAGCAGGTGGCGAGAGCTCAATGGCAACACATTGCAGCTCAACAGCTTCCGTCAACATTATAATTTCAGCGCCACTCTCTGCATCATTCAGCACCACGCTCCACCAGAGGGCAGGAGAGGAGAGGGAAGGCTCTGCTTGTCACACTATGGCAAAGAAGAGCCCTGAAAAAAAGGTACTCAAAAATAATTAAGGTTGGGGATCTTTGTGCCCAATCTGAAGTTGGATATTAAAAACGTATAAAAGATTAAAAAAAAATTAATTTATAATATATTATATATTTTTTTAAAAACAGCCCTGGCCAAAAGTTTTGAGAATGACACAAATATTAATATACCCGGAAAGAAACACATGCAGTATCTTTACTTTGCACAAAAAGGGATTCACAGGCAATGATATTGCTGCTACTAAGATTGCACCTAAATCAACCTTTTATCGGATCATCAAGAACTTCAGGGAGAGAGGTTCAATTGTTGTGAAGAAGGCTTCAGGGCGCCCAAGAAAGTCCAGCAAGTGCCAGGACCATCTCATAAAGTTGATTCAGCTGCGGGATCGGGGCACCACCAGTGCAGAGTTTGCTCAGAAATGGCAGGCACAGTTAGGTGAAGACTTTTGGAGGATGGCCTTGTGTCAAGAATGACAGCAAAGAAGCCACTTCTCTCCGGGGAATACATCAGGGACAGACTGATATTCTGCAAAAGGTACAGGGATTGGACTGCTGAGGACCGGGGGAAAGTCATTTTCTCTGATGAATCCCCTTTCCGACTGTTTGGGGCATCTGTAAAAAACCTTGTCCGGAGAAGAAAAAGTGAGCGCTACCTTCAGTCCTGTGTCATGTCAACAGTAAAGCATCCAGAGACCATCCATGTGTGGGGTTGCTTCTCAGCCAATGGAGTGGCTCACTCACAATTTTGCCTAAGAACAAAGCCATAAATAAAGAATGGCCGAAAAACATCCTCCGAGAGAAACTTCTCCTAACCATCCAAGAACAGTTTGGTGATGACCAATGCCTTCTCCAGCATGATGGAGCACCTTGCCATAAGGCAAAAGTGATAACTAAGTGGCTGGAGGAACAAAACATCGAAATTTTGGGTCCATGACCAGGAAACTCCCAAGACCTTAATTCCATTGAGAACTTGTGGTCAATCCTCAATTATGATTATGTAAGAATGGGCTGCCATCAGCCAGGATGTGGCCCAGAAGTTGATTGACAGCATGCCGGGGCGAATTGCAGAGGTCTTGAAAAAAAGGGTCAACACTGTAAATATTGACTTTTTGCATAAACTTAAAGCAGAGTTCCAGTCAGTTTTGTGTTTATTAAAAGTCATCAGATGCAAAAACTGTAGCTGCTGACTTTCGATAAACACACACTTACCTGTCCCAGGGTCCAGCAATGTACTCACCCGACCCGTCCCTTCTCTGCTTCTTCTCTCCCCGCTGCCTGCATCACAACTGTGGGCACCAAACTGCGACAGCCGGGTGCCCACTGCGCATGTGCGAGTCACGCTGTGCATCCTGATTGGTCCGGCAGTCTCCTGGGACCTGTGAAGGTTCCCAGGAGCCTACGGGAGGAAGGAGGGGTTCGAACTTCAGGCTCACTTCGCAGTGGTATACTGAGCCAGAAGTGGGAGTGGGTACCTGTCAAAAACAGGTATCCGCTGCCCCCAAAAAAGGTGCCAAACATGGCAGTGGAGGGGGGAGGAGGCAAATAAGCGGAGCTTCCACTTTTGAGTGAATTTCCGCTTCAGCCCGGGTTCACACTGATGCGGTGCAGAATTCGCAGCGTTTTCAGTGCAAATTCTGCACCACATCAGAATCGCACCCCTGCGGGTGTGTATGTTAAGTTAACAACACCCCGAAAGCGGTCCGCAAAACGCGGTGCGATGTGCAGAATCGGAAGGTGTGAATACCATGCAATCCAATTCTAGTGCGGATCCAAAAAAGGGTCCTGCACGTTTTTGGTGCGATTAGAGCTATACAAAATGTACGGCTCCGATCGTACCGCACACAAATCGCATGCAATTTGCACAGGAATGCGGTGTGGTTCCTGTGCGAATCACATGCGATATACTGCACCACAGATATGTGAACCCGGGCTTAAGGTAATTGTCAATAATAGCCTTTGACACTTAACCCCTTCACGCCTAAGGGTAAAACAAATCTAAATGCCTAAGCACAATTCTGCAACTTTGACATGTGATAGTAAAACCGTACATATCATCACAACTACTTTGTACATCCAGGTGGATTATACCGCGTTTTTTTCAGGACGAATTGGGCTTTCATTTGGTGGTAAATGATAATAGATATCTCCTGATTTTCTTTTATTATGAAAGAAAAAACTGGCCCAAAATAGTAAAAAAAAAAATCATTTTTTTTATTTAGCTGTGTGTTTCTTGTTACGACCATAACCTACCACCAAAGAGCAACCCCAAATAAATTCTCCAGCTCTTGATGATCGCAGCGATACCATATATGTGTATGTTATTTGTTGTTTGTAGCCTAAAACTTTTTTTAACTAAAACACAGACACTGACACTGACATTGACACTAACTGACACTGATACCAATATTTTTTTTAAATCCTGACCTTTGACACTGACCCTTTGACCTTTGACCCTGACCTTGACCCAAACAATAACCTTGACACTGAACCAGATCAAACCTTGATCTAGGTATTTTTTCTTTATTTTTTATTTTATTTTTTAATATTTATTTATCTTTTTTTTTTTTTTTACAAACATTTTTTTTTCTGTCTATGCCAGGAGTTAGAGAGATACAATGTATCTCTCTTCTCCATTCCTAGAGAGAGAAAAAAACAAGGGGGCCGGGCTGCACAGTGACTGATCACTGTGATAGCCAATCAGAGGCTATCACAGCGATCATATGACCCGGAATCGGGAGTCCAGGGTCCCGATCGTTAGAACGGGACCCGGGGCTCTCAGTGACACCCCGGTCTTTGTGCTAGGCGCGCTCCCAGCACAAAGACAGGTACGCAAATATGCGGCCCCATGGAAAAAAGCCCAGTTCTGTGAGGCCGCATATTTGTGATTGGGCAACACAGTGGCTAAATTGTTGGCACTTCCACCTGGCAGCACTCGGTCGTGGGTTCGAATCCCAGCCACAGCACCACCTGCCTGGAGTTTGCATGTTCTCCTTGTGCCTGCGTGGGTTTCCTCTGGGTACTCCGGTTTCCTCCCACATTCCAAAGACATGCTGGTAGGTTAATTGGATCCTGTACAATTGGCCCTAATATGTGTATGTATGAATTTAAGTTAGGGACCTTAGATTTTACGCCCCTTGAGGGTTAGGGACCTTAGATTGTATGCCCCTTGAGGGTTAGGGACCTTAGATTTTACGCCCCTTGAGGGTTAGGGACCTTAGATTGTACGCCCCTTGAGCGTTAGGGACCTTAGATTGTACACCCCTTGAGGGTTAGGGACCTTAGATTGTACGCCCCTTGAGGGTTAGGGACCTTAGATTGTACGCCCCTTGAGGGTTAGGGACATTGGATTGTATGCCCCTTGAGGGTTAGGGACCTTAGATTGTACGCCCCTTGAGGGTTAGGGACCTTAGATTGTACGCCCCTTGAGGGTTAGGGACCTTAGATTGTACGCCCCTTGAGGGTTAGGGACCTTAGATTGTACGCCCCTTGAGGGTTAGGGACCTTAGATTGTACGCCCCTTGAGGGTTAGGGACCTTAGATTGTACGCCCCTTGAGGGTTAGGGACTGATGTGAATGTACAATATATATGTAAAGCGCTGCGTAAAATTGACGGCGCTATATAAGTACCTGAAATAAATAAATAAATAAATTTGTGTGACGTCGGCGTCAAGGGGTTAAGTAATACTTGTTATTACACTTCAATATACAATAGTAACATCTGACAAAAAAAATCTAAAAACACTGAAGCAGCAGACTTTGATACAAATATTAACCCCTTGGGGCCGGCACCTCCCGGCCTCTTAAAAAGTTTCAGAAGCCAGGAGGCGGGGCGGGGTTTTAGGGTTATGTGACTGCTGATTCGCCGTCACGGCAGTCACATGATCGGAAAAGGTCCCGATGGAAAGGGGAGATAGGGACCTTTCCGGAAGTCTCGTACACATGTGCTGGGAGCGTGCAGGGCGTGCGCTCTCAGCACATATGTATTTTCTAATTGCACGCAAATATACAGCCGCTCGGCGTCAAGAAGGTTAATTTTCACGTTCTCAAAACTATTGGTCTGGGCTGTATAAATGATATATCTTAAAAAGGTAAAAAAGGTATACACATAAGCAAAAACATAAATAAATAAATATTGACCCCAAACTATCACCGTTTCTTTTTTTTTTTTAAATTGCACTCTGCCTTACTTTTAATTATTTCCTTATTTGATGTTGTTTCTCGAACTTTTTTTTAGTTTAACTTCTTGTTTTACAAAAATTGCAGTGGGCACTCCTGTTTCATTTTCACATGGAAGGAAACATTTCTATTTTTATAGTGTTTTTTTTTTTTTTTTTTTAGTTTGTAATCTGACTTGATAACAGAGATCAAGTGTATTCCCGGCGGACATGAGCATGCACCGTTTGACGCAAATCTATCCAGCAATGAGCTGAACATAATTGTTACTCAGGAAATCTCAAAAGGCATAAAAAGAAAAAAAAACACACGTACTGGGCGGAAACCGGCCAACTGCGAGGAAGCTGGGGGGGTATTACAATCCATTAATAGCGAAACATGGAACAAATCTTGACATGACATGAGTCAAACAAGAGGTCTGAGGCAAAGGGGTGATCCATGACAGAATGAACGGCGTATAGAAGGGATTGTATTTCATGTAACTTCAGCCTTCTGCTATAGTAGCTGACAATTTATAACACTAATTAGATAATTAGTAACAGCTTGCAAGCCCCCGTTTTATCATTGCTTTATCTTGCATGCATGTTGAGTCCACAGCTGTATGCTTCATGAGTTCATGGAAACAAAATGACTTTGCTTGATAAATATATATATATATTACATTATCAACATGCACTATAGTGCCCAAAGTATTGGCTCCGCCCTCCCAATCATGTGATTCAGGTGTTGCAATCCCCTCCATGGACACAGGTGTATAACATCAAGCCCCTAGGCATGCAGACTGCTTCTACAAACATTGGTGAAAGAATGGGTCGCTCTCAGGAGCTCAGTGACTCCAAGCGTGGTCCCGTGATAGGTGGCCACCTGTGGAATAAGTCCATCCGTGACATTTCCTGGCTACTAAATATTCCACGCTCAACTGTTAGTGGGATTATAACAAAGTGGAAGCAACTGGGAGCAACTCAGCCCCTAAGTGGTAGGCCACGTCACATGACAGGGCGGGGTCAGCGCATGCTGAAGCGCACAGTGCGCAGAAGTCGCCAACTGTCTGCAGAGTCAATAGCTAAAGACCTCCAAACTTGGTGTGGCCATCAGATGAGCCCAACAACAGTGCGTAGAGAGCTTCATGGAATGGGTTTCCATGGCCGAGCAGCTGCATCCAAGCCTTCCATCACCAAGTGCAATGCAAAGGGTCGGATGCTATGGTGTAAAGCACGCCGCCACTGGACTCTAGAGCAGGGGAGACGTGTTCTCTGAAGTAACCAATCAGGCTTCGTTGTCTGGCAATCCGATGGACGTGTCTGGGTTTGGCGGTTGCCAGGAGAACAGTACTTGCCTGACTGCATTGCACCAAGTGTAAAGTTTGGTGGAGGGGAGATTATGGTGTGGGGTTGTTTTTCAGAGGTTGGGCCCCTTAGTTTCAGTGAAGGGAACTCTTAAGGCGTCAGCATACCAAGACATTTTGGACAATTTCATGCTCCCAACTTTATGGGAAGAGTTTGGGGATGGCCCCTTCTTGTTCCAACATGACTGCCCCCCAGTGCACAAAGCAAGGTCCATAAAGACATGGAGGAGCCAGTTTGTGGTGGAGGAACTTGACTGGCCTGCACAGAGTCCTGACCTCAACCCCATAGAACACCTTTGGGATGAATTAGAGCAAAGACTGTGATCCAGGCCTCCTCCCCCGACATCAGTGTCTGACCTCACAAATGTGCTTCTGGAAGAATGGTCCAACCTTCCCATAGACACCCTCCTAAACCTTGTGGACGGCCTTCCCAGAAGAGTTGAAGCTGTTATAGCTGCAAAGGGCAGGGCCAACCCAATATTTAACCCTCTGGACTAAGACTGGGGGGGCATTAAAGTTCATGTGTGTGGAAAGGCCGGCCGACCAATACTTGGGGCAATATAGTGTGTGTATATATATATATTAGAAAACCAGGATTTTATTTTTCAGTAGAAAAATAAGATACAAATAAATATCACATAAAAAAAGCCTTTGCTGCAATATTCACCATAAATCCACAGATTTCCCAAGCAGTATGTTTTTCTGCCACTAGATTAAACTCATTTCCTGTGAGCCCTGGTTAACCTAGACCTGCTCTCAGCCTCTCACTGGACAGTGAATAGAGAAACAGCGCAGCAATGAAATTGTCTCTATATTGTACTGCTCCCTACTCCTATCAGCATGCTGCTTGTCACAATATGAACTGATTGGCTCTTTGTGCTGCATCTGCCTCCCCAACTCTGAGCTCTGCTGTACATGGACTGTAAGAGGCTGCTATCAGGTCAGATTCAGGTGCTTACCCTGCTTGCATTTAAAAAATACACTAATGTTGTATTATTTATTTATTACAGGTACTATTGTGTCTTTTTTGTCTGCAAAAATAACTATACTTTTAATTTATTTATTTTTTTGCTCCCTTTTCTTTTTTTTCTTTCTTTCTCTTTCTCTCTCTCTTTCTCTCTTTCTTTCTTTCTTTCTTTCTTTTTCTTTCTCCCCCCCCCCCTCTCTCTCTCTCTCTCTCTCTTTCTTTCTCTCTCTCTCTCTCTCTATCTCTCTCTTTCTTTCTTTCTTTCTTTCTTTCTTTCTTTCTTTCTTACCTAATATACTGATGGGAACTCTGCAGCTATAAAATGGAAAATTGCATCAAATACCTATTATTTTCCTGATGCTAATCCATGGCAACATACCTATGATAGAGCTCCACCCTTATCTCCATGAACAGGATTGGTTATAATCTATAAAATAGAGAGACCCTCCACAGTCTCCTTAAAAATAATCAAGAGGGGGGGAGAGTACGTATGCTGCCATGGATCTGCGTCAGAGAAGGAAAATTACAGTAAGTATCCCAATGCCGGCACCACCTGCCTGGAGTTTGCATGTTCTCCCTGTGCCTGTGTGGGTTTCCTCTGGGTACTCCGGTTTCCTCCCACACTCCAAAGACATGCTGGTAGGTTAATTAGCTCCTGTCTAAATTGTCCCTAGTATGTGTATGTATGAATCTGAGTTAGGGACCTTAGATTGTGCGCCCCTTGAGGGTTAGGGACTGATGTGAATGTACAATATATATGTAAAGCGCTGCGTACATTGACGGCGCTATATAAGTACCTGAAAAATAAATACATAACTACAGTTAGGTACATATATATTTGGCCACAGGCACAATTTTAGTTTTTTTTCAGATATTTATCAAAACATATTCAAGCTATAGTTCTATAATGGATATGGGCTGAAAGTGCACACTCTGAGGTTTACTTTGAGGGTATGTACATCCAAATTGGAGGAAGGGTTTAGGAATTACAGCTCTTAAGAGTAGCCATCCCCCCTTTTTCAAGGGACCAAAAGTAATTGGACAGTTGAATCAAAAGCTGTTTCATGGCCAGGTGTGGGCTACTCCTTTTGTTATTTCTTCATCAATTAAGCAGGTAAAAGGTCTGGAGTTGATTCTAAGTGTAGTATTTGCATTTGGAATCTATTGCTGTGAACCTACATCATGCGTTCAAAGGATCTGTCCACGCAAGTAATACAGGCCACTGTAAAGATTCAAAAATGAAACAAATCTATCAGAAAGATCACAGCAATATTAGAAGTGTCCAAATCCACAGTTTGGTACATTCTGAGGAAAGAAGAACGCACTGGTGAGCTCAGCAACATAAAAGGCATGGATGTCCATGGGAAGACAGCAGTGGTAGATGATTGCAGGATCCTCTCTATGGTAAAGAAAAACCCATTCACAACATCCAGACAAGTGAAGGACACTCTCCAGGAGGTGGGCGTATCATTGTCAAAGTCTACAATCAAGAGAAGACTTCACGAGAGCAAATACAGAGGGTTCACCACAAGGTGTAAATACAGAGGGGTCACCACAAGGTGCAAACCATTCATAAACCTGAAGAATAGAAAAGCCAGATTAGACTTTGCCAAAAAACATCTAAAAAAGCCAGACCAGTTCTGGAAAAGCATTCTTTGGACAGATGAAACTAAGATGAATCTGTACCAGAATGACGGGAAGAAAAAAGTGTGGAGAAGGCTCCAAGCCCATGATCCAAAGCTCAGAAAGTCATCTGTAAAACATGGTGGAGGCAGTGTGATGGCATGGGCATGCATGGCTTCCAGTGGCACTGGGTCATTGGTGTTTATTGATGATGTGACAGAAGACAGAAGCAGCCGGATGAATTCTGCAGTGTTTACAGATATACTGTCAGCCCAGATTCAGCCAAGTGCAGCAAAGGTGATTGGACGGCGCTTCACAGTACAGATGGACAATGATCCAAAACACACTGCAAAAGCAACCCAGGAGCTTTTGAAGGAAAAGAAGTGGAATATTCTGCAATGGCCGAGTCAATCACCTGATCTCAACCCAGGTGAGCATGCATTTCACTTGCTGAAGCAAAACTAAAGGCAGAAAGACCCACAAAGAACAACTGAAGACAGTTGCAGTTACAGCTTGGCAAAGCACCAGAAAGGAGGAAACCCAGTCTTTGGTCATGTCCATGGGTTCCAGACTTCAGGCAAAGCATCAGAAAGGAGGAAACCCAGTCTTTGGTAATGTCCATGGGTTCCAGACTTCAGGCAGTCATTGCCGGTAAAGGATTCTCGACAAAATATTAAAAATGAACATTTTATTTATGATTATATTCATTTTTCCAATTACTTTTGAACCCCTGAAAATGGAGGGACTGTGTATAAAAATAGTTGCAGTTCCTAAAATTTGTACTTGACATTTATGTTCAACCCCTTGAATTAAAGCTGAAAGTCTGCTCTTCAAACTCATTTGGATTGTTTTGTTTTCATTTATTCTGGTGGCATACAGAGCCAAAAGTATGAAAATCGTGCATGCGTCCAAATATATATGGACCTAACTGTATTTCATACAATTTTCCATTTTACTGATACCAAAACGGCAACTAACTATGATATATAAAAAGCTGAACAATAGAGGTTCAAGATGCCTAATTTAGCTTTATTAACATTCACATAGATGCTTGAATAGTTTTCTTGCTGAAGTCCCCTGTTGTGTAGGCCCCTGGATCCCCTCCATAATGCATAGTTGAGTCGCTTAGCCTTGTTTCCATGTGGGGTGGGGTGCAGAGAAATAGCAGCAGGAGCTCTGGAGTGATGAGACAAAATGTGAAAGGTTTGGCTGTAGTAGGAGGCAGTTTGTCTGCCAAAGGGTTGGAGAGCGGTACATCAATGAATGTCTACAGGCAACTGTGAAGCATGGTGGAGGTTCCTTGCAAGTTTGGGGCTGCATTTCTGCAACTAAAGTTGGAGATTTGGTCAGGATCAATAGTGATCTCAATGCTGACAAATACAGGCAGACACTTATCCATCATGCCATACCAGCAGGGAGGCGTGTGATTGGCCCCAAATTTATTCTGCAGCAGGACAACCACCCCAAACATACAGCCAATGTCATTAAGAACTATCTTCAATGTAAAGGAGAACAAGGAGTCCTGGTAGTGATGTTTTGGCCCCCACAGAGCCCTGATCTCAGCAACATGGAGTTTGTCTGGGACCACAGGAAGAGACAGAAAGATTTGAGGCAGCCGACATCCACAGATCTGGGCTTAGTTCTCTAATATGTTTGGAACAACCTACCTGCCGAGTTCTTTCAAAAACTGCGCGCAAGTCTACCTAGAAGGAGGCAAAGGGCGGTCACACCAAATATTGATTTAATTTGGATTTCTCTTCTGTTCATTTACTTTCCATTTTGTTAATTGATAAAAAATAAACTATGAACTCTTCTATTTCTGAAAGCATTCTTCATTCACAGCATTTTTTCAACCCTGCCTAAAACTTTTGCACAGTACCGCATGTCATCTAATGTTAGGACTTTTATCTATTTGGAAACCACAAGAAAAAAAACTCCACAACTGCATCACGCGGCTTTCTTTTTCCTTCCAATTCAATATCCTCTACCAATATCCTTTTGAAATGGAAGAGACAAATTGATTTCTGTTTTTATATGCAGGGCATTTTTTCTCAAATAATAGGTGCAGGAATGCCCCCCCCCCCCCTCTGAGCCACCTAACGTTTCTGCCCACTACCCACCTCTGAACACTGTCCCTTGGCTCCACCACCTACCCAGCTCCCAGTAGCACCCCTTTTGGAGAATTCAGAACCAAGTATCATTTTGTGGTGCTAAGTCATTTATAGGGAATTTGTTCATGATATCAAGAAAAGCAACACAATAGATCACCTTTAGCTAGCAACAATAGATCCTCTCAAGCTTCAATAAGCCCCTTCCTCAACAATAGATCCCTCCCAGCAATGATCAACCCACCCCCAGCAACAAGAGATCCCCACCAGCAACAATTGGAACTCCCCAGTAACATTAGACCCCCCACAAAAATAGATCCCCTCCAGCAACAATAGATCCCCCAACAGCCAGTATCAATAGACCCTCCAGGCTTAGCGCCCCTTGCCATTACATACATTCAGTGCTGGAGGTGCTGGAACTGCATTCCCCCACCTTCTTGCTGAATAAAACCCTGTTTCTATGTATTCCCAATTATTTATTCGATTGTAAGCTCTTATGAGCAGGGTCCTCCAAACCCTCTTGCAGTTTATTGTATTGTATCTGTATCATCTCCATTTATATTATTATTATTATTCAGTATTTATATAGCGCCAAAAGTTTGCTCAGCGCTGTACATTGTAATGGGAGACAATACACGAGACAGTACAATAACAATACAATACACGAGGGGTTCGAGGGCCCTGCTCCTTGGAGCTTACAATCTAGGAGGGAGGGGATAGTGGTACAGGAGGAAATGGCTGTGGGGGATGGAGTGGTAGGAAGAGTGGAGGAGATTGGCAGTTAGGTGAGGGCGGGGTAGGCTTCCCTGAAGAGATGGTTTTCAGGGTGTGCCTAAAGGTGAGGAGAGTAGGTGACAGTCTGATGGATTGGGGTAGTGAGCTCAAGAGGATGGGGGAAGCCCTGGAGAAGTCCTGGAGCCGGGCATGGGAGGAGGAGACCAGGGAGCTAGAGAGTAGGAGGTCTTGTGATCAAATCATGGAGTGTTTTCATTTTTTGTTCAACCCCGTTAAAATTTACCCCCTCTGCCACATGGGCAACATTTACCACCAAATCTCAACAAAAACGCAATATACCCCCCCCCCCATCCCGGGTACACAGATTATGAAGCAATGCGCAAACTGTTGTTGCCATATAAATCCTGTATAATAATTACAATAATATACAGTATATATATATATATATATATATACAGGTGAAACTCAAAAGATTAGAATATGGTGCAAAAGTTCATGTATTTCAGTGCAGCAACTTAAAAGGTGAAACTAATATATGAGACTCATTACATGCAAAGCAAGATAGTTCAAGCCGTGATTTGTCATCATTGTGATGATTATGGCTTACAGCTCATGAAAACCCCAAATCCACAATCTCAGAAAATGAGAATATTCCATGCAATCAATAAAACAAGGATTGTACATAGAACAATATCGGACCTCTGAAAAGTAGAAGCATGCATATGTACTCAGTACTTGGTTTGGGCCCCTTTTGCAGCAATTACTGCCTCAATGCGGCGTGGCATGGAAGCTATCAGCCTGTGGCACTGCTGAGGTGTTATGGAAGACCAGGATGCTTCAATAGCGGCCTTCAGCTCTTCTGCATTGTTCGGTCTCATGTCTCCCATCTTTCTCTTGGCAATGCTCCATAGATTCTCTATGGGGTTCAGGTCAGGCGAGTTTGCTGGCCAATCAAGCACAGTAATCCCACGGTCATTGAACCAGGTTTTGGTGCTTTTGGCAGTGTGGGCGGAGCCAAGTCCTGCTGGAAAATGAAGTCAGCATTCCCATAAAGCTCATCTAGGGAAGGAAGCATGAAGTGCTCCTGGTAGACGGCTGCGTTGACGATATTCTAATTTTTCGAGTTTCACCTGTATATACAGTATATATATCTCATTATTGTTAGCATGCTTTTTCATGTATCGAATACATAGATATTGTAATTGTTATTATACACAGAAGGCAGAATATCATGGAATGGCAAGACGTTGTTTCCTATTCGGAATCATTACATGTGATCACTGAGTCACATATTTGCTATAGGAATTTGACCTTTTTGTATGAGAGCAAAACACAATTTTTTTCCCATACCAAAAAAAAAAAAAAAAAGGTAAAAAACACCCACATCATGTGACTTTCTTTTTCAATCCAATTCAATATCCTTTCGTTTTGCTCTTGAAATGGAAGAAACAAATGGATTTTTGTTTTTTTGGAAAGGAGCACCGAACAGATGTACATGGGCGTCATTGCCAGCCCTGTCAAATATCTGCGATGGAAGAAAACTGAAAAGGTCCCACCGCTGGCAAGAATCGAGTCAAAGATGCCAAATGGCCATGATTTACATTTGCTCTGCGCAGACTGAAAGTGGGCCTATGGCCGAAATATTTTTTCTTTTCTTTGTGAATACCCTGCAGGCAATACATAAAACTCTGTGGGCGACAATGCTTGAAAGAGAAGTGCGGGATTCGAAAATATCGAATTTATATAGTCATCTAGATGGCTGCAGCATACAGTACGATGCAGGGGCGGACTGACCATTTGGAAACTCGGGCACTGCCCGAGGGCCCGGGTTCAGTAGGGGGCCCCATGAGATGCCCCTGGTACCTTTTTCATAGGCTTTTTTGAGTTTGGGCAAGGACACAGAGGCCCCATGATCCCCTATTGCCCGGGGGCCCCATGAGTTGTCAGTCCGCCCCTGGTACGATGTGTGCACAATTATTAGGCAAGTGAGCTTTTTTGACCAAATCATGTATTATTTGACCTTTTTGTATGATAGCAAAACACAACATCACCGATCTTGTCTCCAAATATCACCCAAACCGTCCTCTCCGCTCCTCGTATGACCTCCTGCTCTCTAGCTTCCTTGTCTCCTCCTCCCATGCTCATCTCCAGGACTTCTCCAGAGCCTCCCTCATCCTCTGGAACTCTCCACCCCAATCTATCAGACTATCACCTACTCTGCCCACTTTTAGGTGATCTCTGAAAACCTATCTTTTCAGGGAAGCCTATCCTGCCTTCAGCTAATAATGGAATCTTCTATTCCTTCTAGTAGTCCATCCCCCCATAGTTATTACCTTTTGCACCACCAGCCCCTCCCTCTTAGATTGTAAGCTCCAAGGAGCAGGGCCCTCCTAAACCCTCTTGTACTGAACCAGGGGTTGACTGACATCTCATGGGGCCCCCCCGGGCAATAAGGGATCATGGGGCCCCTGTGTCCTTGCCCACACTCAAAAAAAAACTATGAAAGGTACCAGGGGCATTTCATTGGGACCCCTACTGACCCCGGGCCCTCGGGCAGTGCCCGAGTTCTCGGATGGTCAGTCCGCTCCTGTATTGAACTGTAAAGCGCTGAGCAAAGTGTTGGCGCTATATACATCCTGTACAATAATAAAATGAATTATTATTTTTACCAGCCAATACCAGAACCCCACCTCCAGCTTGCTGGCGTTTGAGTCGAAGTGGAGCTCTGTGCCCGTCCCTGATCCAGCCACGGGGCCCATCCATCTGGTCCGTCAAGAGTCACTCTCATCTCATCAGTCCATAAAACCTTTGAAAAATCTGTCTTCAGATATTTCTTGGCCCAGTCTTGATGTTTCAACTTCTGTGTCTTGTTCAGTGGTGGTCGGGTTTCAGCCGTCCTTACCTTGGCCATGTCTCTGAGCACTGAACACCTCGTACTTCTGGGCACTCCAGGTAGGTTGCAGATCTGGAATATGACAGCACTGGAGGATGATGGGTTCCTGATAGCTTCAAGTTTGATTCTTCTCACATTTTTGGCAATTAATTTGCGTCTTTTTTCTGAAAACGTTTGTTGAGTCCCTGTTGGCTATTTGCAACAAAACGTTTGATGGTTCTGTGATCAATATCTGAGCAAATTCATGAGTACTGCATCACTCTGGAAGACTTTTTACAATTTTTGACTTTTCAAAGTTAGTTAAATCTCTTTTTTTGGCCCATTTGAGGAAAAGAAGCTGTCTAATAATTATGCACACCTTGATTTAGGGTGTTGATCTCCTTAGGCCACGCCTCCCTCATTATACAAATACACATCACCTGATATGCCTAGATCCAATAAGCATTCAAGTTTATACAGCTTGGAGTTGGACAATCTGCATAAAAATGATGATTTGGTCCAAAAATTCACTTGCTTAATAATTGTGCACACAGTGGGGTTGATTTACTAAAGGCAAATAGACTGTGCACTTGGGAGTACAGGGCCATGGATAAGGGGGTACCACCAGTCCTCCTGTACGGGGTCCAGGCCAGCAGGAGGGGGTCCAGGCAGCTGGGTAAACATGATGTGGGCAGGAAGGGTGATCAGTACGACAGGGGGAAAATTACTGGAACCAAGCCTTGTTTGGCTCTCTGCAGCAGCTGAATGCTGGCTTGTTCTCCTCTCCCTACCGCTGTCTTTTAGCTGCTGCAGAGCCATACAGGGGATCGGTTCCAGTAATTACCACCCTTTCCCGCTGCACCCATCACCCTACTTGTCCATGTTTCCTACCAGGCCACCCTGTGTGCCCCCACCCCCACAGTGCTGCTGGCTTCCCTCCTCTCCCTCCTACCAGCAACTGCAAGCACACAATAGAATCCTTCAGGATGGAGAGTGGGGGAAGGGTCCAGTAATAATTTCACATTTACCAGTACCTTCCTTTCCTGAATGAACACAATGAGTGATTGGTACCAATCACTCACTGTGTTCATTCATAACTGCAGCCTAGTAAACTGTGTTTTTTTGGGGGGAGGGGGCTCTGTCAGGTTGACTGTATGGGGCCCCATGGTTTCCAACAGCAGCCCTGTGGAAGTGCACTTGATCCTGATCTGTGGGAAACATGGGGGGAGGGGGCTCTATCAGGTTGGCTGAATGGGGCCCAGTGGTTTCTAACAGCAGCCCCGTGGGAGTGCACTTGCTCTAGATCTGAGGGAAACATGCAAAGAAAATGAAAAAAAGAATAGCATTTTTGCTTGCACATGATTGGATGAAAGAAATCAGTAGAGCTTCACCTCATTTGAGAGCTTCCCCTCGGATGTAAAGTAACTGCACTTGCAGTGCACAGCCTATTTGCCTTTAGTAAATCAACCCCAGTGTATACTGTAGTTTGTAGACACTATATCTTTCATGCAAACCAATTAATTTACACGTATTGATGACAAAATTCGATTTTTTTCATTTTTTTACTGGACATGTTTAATAGCAAAAAATAAAAAATATAGGTTTTTGTTTTTTCAAAATTTTCAGTCTCTTTTGGTTTATAGCGCAAACAATTAAAAATGCAGAGGTGATCAAATACCACCAAAAGAAAGTTCCATTTGTGGGAAAAAAGGACATAAATTTTATTTAAGTGTTGCGTTGCATGACCGTGCAATTGTCAGTAACGCAGCGCCGTATCGTAAAAAATGGTCCGGTCAGGAAGGGGGGTGAATCCTCTGGAGAGAAAGGGGTTAAATCCATCTTGAGACATTGAGAACTATTAACAACAGATTTTACATCAAAGAAGCAATAGAAGAGCCAGAAAAGGTTCCTACAGACAGAATACATTTTGGCCTAAATTTATGAAGAAATTTTATTTTTAGAATTGTTCTTATTGGATATGTTTCATCGCAAAAAGTAAAAAAAATTTTATTTCAAAATATTGTTTTTTTTCCTTTATATAATAAAAAATGTTAAAAACCCAGTGGTGATACAATACCAACAAAAGAAAGCTCTATTTGTGTGAAAAAAATTATATAAATTTCATTTGGGCGCAATGTTGCATGACCGCGTAATTGTCAGTTAAAGTAGCGCAGCCAGTGGTGTATTTAGGTTTCGTGCTGCCCTAGGCAACGCAAAAATTGGCTCCCCTCCCCATGGAGAGACCCTGACACCAACCAACACCCCCCTCCCCTATGAAGAGAGCCTGACGCTGACCAACAACCAGGGGCGGACTGACAACTCATGGGGCCCCCGGGCAATAGGGGATCATGGGGCCCCTGTGTCTTTGCCCAAACTCAAAAAAGCCTATGAAAAAGGTACCAGGGGCATCTCATGGGGCCCCCTACTGACCCCTTGCCCTCGGGCAGTGCCTGAGTTTCCAAATGGTCAGTCCGCCCCTGCCAACAACACCCCAGCCCCACCCAGGGGCGGACTGATAACTCATGGGGCCCCCGGGCAATAGGGGATCATGGGGCCCCTGTGTCCTTGCCCAAACTCAAAAAAGCCTATGAGAAAGGTACCAGGGGCATCTCATGGGGCCCCCTACTGACCCCGGGACCTCAGGCAGTGCCCGAGTTTCCAAATGGTCAGTCCGCCCCTGCCAACAACACCCCAGCCCCACCCAGGGGTGGACTGATAACTCATGGGGCCCCCGGGCAATAGGGGATCATGGGGCCCCTGTGTCCATGCCCAAACTCAAAAAAGCCTATGAAAAAGGTACCAGGGACATCTCATGGGGCCCCCTACTGACCCCGGGCCCTGGAGCAGTGCCCGAGTTTCCAAATGGTCAGTCCGCCCCTGCCAACAACACCCCAGCCCCACCCAGGGGCGGACTGACAACTCATGGGGCCCCCGGGCAATAGAGGATCATGGGGCCCCTGTGTCCTTGCCCAAACTCAAAAAAGCCTATGAGAAAGGTACCAGGGGCATCTCATGGGGCCCCCTACTGACCCCGGGCCCTCGGGCAGTGCCCGAGTTTCCAAATGGTCAGTCCACCCCTGGCCCCACCCCCACCCTAGAGAGCCTTCCACTACCACCGCCCTCCATACACTGGCAACCCCCACCCTGGCAAGAGATAAGACAGGACACTCACCTTCGCAGCTCCCGACATCCCCAGAAACAAGAGTCAGGCTCTGCATACACCATCAAGCAGCCCGCAGCCTTTCTTCCACCTGGTCTCCGTGCTGCGTGTGTCCCTTCTTCCTTTACTTCTTTCAAGGGATGGCGCTGCCCCCCTGAAAAATGCTGCTGCCCCCCCTGAAAAAATGCCACCCTAGGCAAATGCCTTGTTTGCCTTGTGGTAAATACACCCCTGAGAGTAGCGTGCGTATAGCAAAAAATGACCTGTTCAGGAATGGGGGTAAAATCTTCCAGAAGGCAAATGGTTACATACAGTAAAGTGTCTTTGAAAATTTTGTACAGCTTTTTAATATTTCTGCTTTCGAGCTACTTAATGCTTCGAGCTTCCAAGACATTTTCAAAGGATCCTTCTCTTCAGTAACCAGCTCAGCAAAGTATACGATTACCCTGTACAGTCACATTTATCTCTCAAATGCTGGTTGTCTTGGCTGAGCCGGCCGGGCGGATGGCAGGTAAGTCTAGTAATAGCTGAGTGGTTACACTTTTTTGGAAATAAATGGGACTATTTTATTAACCATCGGGGCAGAACAGCAAAAACACACATGTATTTTTATTACAGGGAACCAATGAAGAGTAGACTTTTTATTAGAAAGGTGCTGTGTGCTGATGGAGTCGATAAAACAAAAAAACTGGAGTTCCCGTTGCTAGCAAGAAGGGCCAGTTATTTCTCGAGGGTTAAAGGAGAACTCCGGGCACTGCATTCAGTAATGAAAATGGTGTCCCGGAACCAGGGGCGGACTGACCATTTGGAATCTCGGGCACTGCCCGAGGGCCCGGGGTCAGTAGGGGGCCCCATGAGATGCCCCTGGTACCTTTTTCATAGGCTTTTTTTAGTTTGGGCAAGGACACAGGGGCCCCATGATCCCCTATTGCCCGGGGGCCCCATGAGTTGTCATTCCGCCCCTGCCCGGAACCAGTATGCATATTAGGAAAGTTAGGTTTCCTTTTCATTAGTGTTGGATTGCTTTTCATAGAAAGTTGGACAGGCATTTAGGAGATGTTATGTTCCCTTCTCACCACCTGGTTTAACCCCCAAACGTCTGCACCACCGCGCCCCTGATCACATCTCCATTCACATTCCATTCACTGTGCTGCATGGGGGTATAATTCTTGCTGCGGCAAGTCTACAGCTCGGCCACGCTGCCTGTTGCCTGTGCAGCTTAAGGAGTGGTTGGTTGGGGGGGCAATACAACTATGACTCAACTGCCTAAGTGTAACTTTAAAAAAGTCCATACATCAGTGGTTGTCAACTTGTGAGGTATAGGGGGCCCCAGCTGTGGCTCCTGACATCACTGTGATGGGAATCACTTTGGGTGGGGGGCTCATGGAACACAGCGCACCTTGGAGAGGTGGGGAGACCCCTGTCTTACATTGGTGGCAAGCGGTGGGATTGTGCTTCCTGTCTGTGAACACGTCCAAACCACCACTGGGATTCAAGATCAGGAAAGTAGACATCAGTCACCCCAGTGGAGATATGGACCTGGCATCGGAGTTTCCAGGGCTGCTGTGAATCATTCTTGCAATATACCCCAGGGCTGTGTCTGCGGATGAGTACTTGGAGCTCAGGCAGCGGATTTGGGTGGTGCATTGGAGTGGAGCCCTCCAGGTTGCTGGTATGTACAAAGGCAAATCTATCCAACCCCAGGGGAACGGGCCAGGGACCAATTGAAGTTATGGATGTCATTCCTGAGAGAGCGACGCCAGGAGAAATGGGTGACTGAGTTGGACAGGCTGGTCCAGCAGAAGACAGAGCTGGACAACCGATATTGGGCTCTGCAATGGTACGCAGAGCAGAAATATTTAGGGGTGACAATAGAATGCTCTCCGGAGGGATATGACTTTGTTGGCCCTGGATTGCTGTGGGAGAGCCTTACAGATCATTTTGTGTTTGGCGATGAAGGAGAACCTACCCTTGAGGACTTGCGAGGAGACACAGAGGTTATGTTCGGTCTCACAGGGATCTCAGAGTTTGAACCAGATCTGGAATACCTGCTGATGAAAGAACAGCACCTGGAAAGGGCATACAGGCAACTGCTAAAACATGTTCAGCAGCATGCCCAAGAATCGGCAGTGGAAATTCCAGAGACTTTGGATTTGATAGACTTCTCTGCTGAGGAAAAACAGCCTGGTGAGCCTCCAGCAGAAGAGCAGGCAACAGGGCCAAACATTGCTAAACTCTGCCCAGCACTGGTAACATTCTCTGGGTTCCATGGACAGGAGATGGTGAACCCCTATCCCCAGACACCAGTTCCAGAGACTGGGGATTTAATTGACTTTTCTGCTGAGTAGGAACCAGCCGGTGCACCTCCAGCAGAAGAGCTGGTACCAGGGCATGGCATTGTTGACCTCTGCCGACAATAATCAGCACCGCAGGAGCTACAGGAAGAGGATGCAATCGGCACCTCACAACTGCAGCTTGAGCTGATGTCCGTGGATGGGACTTCGGTCTCCACTGACACAACCCCAGAAAAGGGTCTGGCATTGGGACAGGAGGATGTCAGCCTTACTTTGCGAACACTGGGGGGATGTCCATCAAGCCAAAGTGGATGAGACGACTACAATCATCACCTGGATACCCCAGGGATGCTGGGCAGTTGGCCCAGATCCCCCACAGCATGATGGAGTCGGCCCAGCCACTCTGTCTTCTCTCCAGCGGCTGAGAAGACTTCAGGGAGAAGGACCAGCCTGTACTTCTCCCCAGCGGCAGGTATGTTCTACGAGAGAGGCAGAGGTTGGCTGGGTGAGTAATGCTTTGTGTGGGACAATTTGTTTGGGGTACTGTGTGGGTGCTGGCATTGGGGGACTAGGAGTACAGACTAACTTCAGAGTTCATCCATCTGGGTCTCCTCCTGCGTTAGTCTCCTGCCGAAAGGGGAGATATGTGACGGGAGTCACTTTGGGTGGGGGGCCCATGGAACACAGCGCACATTGGAGAGGTGGGGAGACTCCTGTCTCAGCTCCCCATATCCCTATTATGTGTAAGTCACCCTGTGCCTGTTAGGGGTACAGGGTGATCTGTCCCAATATTGGGGTGGGTGGTTGTGGATTGTTTAATGCCATGTGGACGCATCCCATTGTTCTATTGTGTGTCTTGCTTGGGAGCAAACTATTATGGGATGTATGTGTTTATGTGTATTGGCTTGGTGGCGGGTGTCTGCAGCAGCCCTCCCTACTGATGGGACTGTCTGCTGGTGTGTCTCTTGTTACTAAAGGTAGATTGCCCCACCCTGTGTCATTATGCAATGAGGGGGGGGGTTGTTCCCTTGAATGAATATACCTTGTATCTGTGTTTAAATAAAGTAGTCTTTTTCCTGGTTTACTTCAATACTGGTGTCGTCTAGTCTTGTATGGTCTGCTGTGGTGTCTGTGGATCTGTGTTCGGACAGGGAAGCGGGAGTCTAACGGAAATACCCAAGTGCAGTCGGGGTCCGGTTCTGTTACAATCACCAAAGGGCCACACATAATATTTAGTGTGTATGTAATGCCACATAAAACTATCTGTGGACATAATACCGGAGATGGTCAAAGAATGTGGATAAGGGACAGGTGTGGTTGGAGACTGAAGATGTGCTGAAGGACATAGACAGAGACTGGAGACATGCTTAAGATCACTGCCATTTCACCACCTCTATGTATGTGCCTCTGTCTCCATGTCTGTACCTCTGTCTCCATGTCCATTCTGTATCCATGTCTGTACCTCTGTCTCCATGTCTGTACCTCTGTTTCAATGTCAGTCCTGTCTCCATATGTCTATACCTCTGTCCCCATGTCTTTACCACTGTCTCTATGTCTGTCCCTCTGTCTCCATGTCTGTATCTGTGTCTCCATATCCATTTTGTCTCTTTGTCTATCCCTCTGTTTCCAAGTCTGTCCCTCTGTCTCATGTCCGTTCTTCTGTCTCCATGTCTGTACCTATGTCCCTCTGTTTCCATGTGTGTCCCTCTGTATCCATGTCCGTCCCTCTGTCTCCATGTCTGTCCCTCTATCCCCATGCCTGTACCTCTGTCCCCATGTCTGTGCCTCTGTCCCCATGTCTGTGCCTCTGTCCCTATGTCTGTGCCTCTGTCCCTATGTCTGTACCTCTGTCCCCATGTCCGTCCCTCTGTCTCCATGTCTGTCCCTCTATCCCCATGCCTGTACCTCTATATCCATGCCTGTACCTCTGTCCCCATGTCTGTGCCTCTGTCCCCATGTCTGTGCCTCTGTTCCTATGTCTGTACTTCTGTCCCTATGTCTGTGCCACTGTTTTTATGTATGTGTCTCTGTCCATTTGTCTGTACCACTGTTTCTATGTCTATGCCACTGTCTCTAGGTCTGTGACTTTGTCTCTAGGTCTGTGATTCTATCCATATATCTGTACCTCTATCCCTATGTCTGTACCTCTGTATATATGTCTGTACCTCTGTCACTATGTCTGTGCCACTCTTTCTAAGTATGTGCCTCTGTCCCTTTGTTTGTACATCTGTCTGTACATTTTTTCCTATGTCTGTACCTCTATCCCTATGTCTATACCTCTGTCCCTACATCTGTGACTCTGTCTCTATGTCTGTACCTCTGTCCCTATGTCTGTACCTCTGTCCTTACATCTGTGACTCTGTCTCTATGTCTGTACCTCTGTCCCTATTTCCCATGTCAATGCTCCAATTACTGAGTGCTGTGGTCTGAGGGATGCTCAACAACTACCAAAGGACCACATGTGGCCCTTGGACCACAGGTTGGCCATAAATGTTTCAGGTCAGTGGTTTAGAAACTGCTAAAGCCATAAGCGTCAGAAAACTTGTCTTTTTTACAAACTTCTGTCAAGCCAGGGCCAATTCACACTGTATGTCGTGACAGATGTTTGACCGCATGGTAAAATGTTTGTCACCGCAGGGAACCATAGGAAACAATTGTCCCATTCACATTTCAACACAGCCTAGCACTGCGCTGCAGCGTGCTGCGATAAAATGCAGATGTGCTGCATTACATCTCAGATCACCGCTTGCAGTGTATTTTGTGTACATTTTGTATACTCAGGGGCGGACTGACCATTTGGAAACTCGGGCATTGCCCGAGGGCCCGGAGTCAGTAGGGGGCCCCATGAGATGCCCCTGGTACCTTTTTCATAGGATTTTTTGAGTTTGGGCAAGGACACGGGGCCTCATTATCCCCTATTGCCCGGGGGCCCCATGAGTTGTCAGTCTGCCCCTGTGTATACTTCAAATAAAGCTGAATCATGCACCACACTGCCTCCTAGCGTAGCTGGCAATGGGGAGCTGTTGCAGCCTCAATGCGCTGTGGCAGCTCTTCATACAGTGTGAATTCACCCTAAAGCGGACCTAGCTTCAGATACATTTTTCATGTTAAATGCATGTATGCTCAGTAATATTTCAGTGTAAGCCTTCCAGTGAACCAGTAATGGAATATGTGCTCAGGCTACAGGGCCAAGCAATCCTGTGTCCACCACTATGAGTGCAGACCATGGAAGGAGCTCATCTCTGATCCAACCAACTGTTAAGCAAAGGATGGATCCCATGAAGCAGCACATCTATGCAGACCCACTGGTACTGAAATGAATGGCAGTCTTAGGCCCGGATCTGCCATTCATTCCAATATCAGCGGGTCTGCATAGATGTGCGGCTTCATGGGAATCCATCCTTTGCTTAACAGTGTAACCCTTCCAGGTATTTGTTACCTCTCACAGAGATCACAGTACTCCCCTCGACAATCAGGGGTGTATTTACCACAAGGCAAACAAGGCATTTGCCTAGGGCGGCATTTTTCAGGGGGGCAGCAGCATGTTTCATTTGGGCAGCGCCGCCCCTGAAAGAAGGGATGGAAGAAGGAAGACATGCAGCATGGGGACCAGGTGGAATCTGAGAGAGGCTGCTTGATGGTGTACGCAGAGCCTGAGTCTTGTTCTCAGGGATGTGAAGGTGAGTGTCTTATCTCTTTCGGGGTGGGGGGGTTGCCAGTGTATGGGGGATAGTGGAAGGCTCTCTCGGGTGGGGGTGTGAGGCTGGGGTATTGTTGGTCAATGTCAGGCTCTCTTCGTGGGGGAGGGAGGTGTTGGTGTCAGAGTCTCTCCGTGGGGGGGAGCCAATTTTTGTGTTGCTTAGGGCAGCACGAAACCTAAATACACCACTGCCAACAATGCCTTCAACTACTTTTCTAACCAGAAGGCTGGAACCATCTTTATTCAGCCATCATCCAGGGTCACCATCAACTTCCTGGACTAAGATGCCAGCTCATAGATGACACAATCATGTCAATCTTGGTACCAGCTTCAAACTGGCATTTGTTTTGCCTAAGATTCAATCAGAATTTCTGGGGTTTTATCGACGTCAAATTGAGATGAGCACATACTGGAAGAATATGTCCGCAACTCAAGTTGTCCAGCTTTATAGTAAGCTGGAAAAGTGGGTTCAAAGGACATTTTAATTATCCATTAATGCAGAATGGCAGCAGTGCTTCCCTCTAGAGCAGGGTTTCTCAAACAAGGTTCCATGGAATCCTAGGATTCCTCTAGAAGTTGCCGGGGGTTCCTTGAGCAATGAGTAATTGATGCCTCTCAGTTAAGTTCCCACTAACAACATTGATTCTTTTATCCATCTATAAGGGGGTAATTCTTCTCAATGACCACAAGCATAAAGAGTATTCTTCCCACTGACCATCACATTAATGTATTATGAGTTGTAGATATAGTCATTTGTATATTTCAATGGTTTTTATTAATTTTAATCAGTATAAAACAGAGGCAAAAAAAACACGCCCCCACAGGGGCTATCAATTGCACTGATAAGAAAAAAACATAATAGAGAAACAGTGCTCTAACTCCAACAAGGCAAAAGGTACGCCCACGCAGGGGCTATCAAACGCACATAAGTTACAACAACATTAATGAAACTCTGACTATAACAACTAAAGGCAGCTGTCCACTGTCACCCAAAAACTAACAGAAAAAGGGAGAAAAAGGAAAAAAAAAAGCAGGGGTCCAAGAGCGCCACCACCAAACGCCAATGCCAAATGCCATTACATCCCCATACTAGCCAGAGGGAGTGTGGGAAAGGCATATTGCAACCACGGTTCCCATATTTTCGAAAATTTGCGCTGGGAGTCGTTGCATATACTCGACATCTGTTCGTTGAGCATCATAGTGGTCACACGATCCCGCACCCCCTGAAGAGGGACAAACGGACTCTTCCAGGCCTGAGCAATTGTTCTAGTGGCCGATAAAAACAAATAGGACGCCAGCTTCTGCTGATGAGCCAAGAGGCCCAATATGGGGCAATGAAGCAAGGCATACCGGGCATCCCGGTGTATAGAGAGATGAAACAAAGTGAAAAGTAGACCAAACACACGAGACCAAAAATGAATCAGTCTTGGGCATGACCACCAGATATGCAAGACATCACCACGATGGCCACAACCCCGAAAACATCGATCACAACAGGCAGGGTTAGCCTGGGCCAAACGAGCCGGAACCCAATACCAACAAAACAATACCTTATAGGCTACCTCCAGTGTGGTCGTATTAAATGAGCATTTAGCTATGAGTGACCAGGCCTTATTCCAGTCCTCCGGATCCACAGCCACTCCCAGGTCGCGCTCCCACTGAACAACATATGAAAGAGAAGATATAGTCATTTTTAAGCAGGGGTTCCCTGAGATTGTACATTTATTTCAAGGGTTCCTCTGTGTTGAAAAGGTTGAGAAACTCTGCTCTAGAGGATATACTTTATCAAAAAGCTCATAGGTTTCCTTTTCCTGGGTTGTCTCTGCTACCTAACAGGAAACGGGAACTCTGCCTTGAATGTTGCATGGGTACAATAAAGTAAAGTATTCTGCTGTGATGACCGATTTGGTCCTGTAAACATAGCTAAAAGAGCTAAATATGGGAAATAGAGATTTATGAGTAAGTAGATTCCATCTACTTACTAGATAATATGACTTCAGAATATGAAAAGCTATATTTAATATTTACAGCTATTAATTTATATGTTTTACATGTTTTAATAAAGAAGAACAATAATGTCTTTATAAGGGTGATCTGTACCATCATCTTCCTTCACTGGCCACCACTTAATTGAGACATTGCCTCCTCCAGGATATCTTCTGGAATACATACAAGACCATACACATGCAACCAATTTACCAGCCTTCTTGTGCTATCTACCACCGGTATCTGATTCTGGAGTAAGTATATATTTACACAAGTAATTTCCATCTCAAACCCTGATTAAACAAATCAAATTAACCAAAGAAAATAAAAACTCAGTGAATCCACACATTCTACATCCCTTTCAAAAATAAGCCAAAAATGTCTCATCTGTCAGGTCAACAAAGAAATCTATGGTAAGTGATGACAAAAATATGTTAAATATTACAGTACCCTCCTGTCCATTTGCAGAGTGTTGGTTGCCCACGTCACTGGTGGTAGGCTTTTGGCCATGGCGGAGTGCGTGTCTGAGTGTGCACATGGTTGGTTGAGGGTGTGTGAGTGTTGACGGTCATTCTGTGCACAGGGGTGTGTGCAAGTGTCATGGAGAGTATATAAACCATTTCCCCTGTGGCAGATAATGCTGTGACCTCTTGACTGCTATCTTGTTAAAGTGCTTAACTGACGCAAACTGCCTCACTCTGCCTACGTCTATTGGTTCTGTTGCTGACTCTGACCTTTCCTGATTATCTTTGGACACTACTAGAGATGAGCGAATTATTCAAAAAATCAATTCGGCTGATTCGCCGAATTTGCGGAATAAATTCGATTCGATGCGAATTTATTCGCTGCGAATTTAACTTATTAAAAGGGTTTCTAGGCTTCAGAGAGCCTTTATATTAGTGCAGAACACTGTACCTTTAATTTAAATGCCCTTGGAGTCTGCTGGGGAAGAGAAATAATACTGTCAGTCAGTATGACATGCAGATGAGTGCCGTCGATCTTAGAATCACCGCACACTTCACTCATTTGGGCAGTCACGGGGCCAAAACCAGAGTGTGGAGCCACAGTGTGGCGGTGGAGGCAGCAGCAATGGGAGGCCATACAGCACCCTATGACAAAAATGGAAACCACCAGCAGTGTGAGGAGACCTGAAAGTGGCACATGGCAGAGTGTGGCGATGGAGACAGCAGCAATGGGAGGCCGTACAGGGACCCATGACACACTCTGGACCTGGCAGCAGCATGAGGAGGCGGTACAGGGGCCCATGGCAGAGTGGCAAAGCGTAAGCAGCTTAAATTGAAGGCCATACAGAGGCCTATGTTAAAAAGTCCCCCCAGCAGCAGTGTGGGGAGACGACTATCAAGAGTCCAATGGCAGAGTGGCGGAGCAGAAGCAGCTTCAATTGAAGAAGAAGAGGATGAGGATGAAGAAGAAGAAGAAGAAGAAGAGGATGAGGATGAAGAAGAAGAAGAAGATGAGGATGAAGAAGAAGAAGAAGAAGAGGATGAGGATGAAGAAGAAGAAGAAGAGGATGAGGATGAGGAAGAAGAAGAAGAGGATGAGGATGAAGAAGAAGAGGATGAGGATGAAGAAGAAGAAGAAGAAGAAGATGAGGATGAAGAAGAAGAAGAAGAAGAAGAAGAAGAGGATGAGGATGAAGAAGAAGAAGAAGAAGAAGAAGAAGAGGACGAGGAAGAAAAAGAAGAAGAAGAAGAGGATGAGGATGAAGAAGAAGAAGAAGAAGAAGAAGAGGATGAGGATGAAGAAGAAAAAGAAGAAGAGGATGAGGAAGAAGAAGAAGAAGAAGAGGATGAGGATGAAGAAGAAGAAGAAGAGGATGAGGATGAAGAAGAAGAAGAAGAAGAAGAAGAAGAAGAGGATGAGGATGAAGAAGATGAGGATGAAGAAGAAGAAGAAGAAGAGGATGAGGATGAAGAAGAAGAAGAAGAAGAAGAAGAAGAAGAGGATGAGGATGAGGAAGAAGAAGAAGAGGATGAGGATGAAGAAGAAGAAGAAGAGGATGAGGATGAAGAAAAAGAAGAAGAAGATGAGGATGAAGAAGAAGAAGAAGAAGAAGAGGATGAGGATGAAGAAGAAGAAGAAGAAGAAGAAGAAGAAGAAGAGGATGAGGATGATGAAGAAGAAGAAGAAGATGAGGATGAAGAAGAAGATGAAGAAGAAGAAGAAGAAGAAGAAGAAGAGGATGAGGATGAAGAAGAAGAAGAGGAGGATGAGGATGAGGAAGAAGAAGAAGATGAGGATGAAGAAGAAGAAGAAGAAGAAGAGGATGAGGATGAAGAAGAAGAAGATGAGGATGAAGAAGAAGAAGAAGAAGAAGAGGATGAGGATGAGGATGAAGAAGAAGAAGAAGAAGAAGAGGATGAGGATGAGGAAGAAGAAGAAGAGGATGATGATGATGAAGAAGAAGAAGAAGAGGATGAGGATGAAGAAGAAGAAGAAGAAGATGAGGATGAAGAAGAAGAAGAAGAAGAAGAAGAAGAAGAGGATGAGGATGAAGAAGAAGAAGAAGAAGAGGATGAGGATGAAGAAGAAGAGGATGAGAATGAGGAAGAAGAAGAAGAAGAGGATGAGGATGAAGAAGAAGAAGAAGAAGAAGAAGAGGATGAGGATGAAGAAGAAGAAGAAGATGAGGATGAAGAAGAAGAAAAAGAAGAAGAAGAGGACGAGGATGAAGAAGAAGAAGAAGAAGAAGAAAAAGAGGATGAGGATGAGGAAGAAGAAGAAGAAGAAGAGGATGAGGATGATGAAGAAGAAGAAGAAGAAGAGGATGAGGATGAAGAAGAGGGTGAGGATGATGAAGAAGAAGAGGATGATGGTGAGGAGGAGGAAGAAGAAGAAGAAGAAGAGGATGAGGATGAAGAAGAAGAAGAAGAAGAAGAGGAGGATGGGGATGAAGAAGAAGAAGAAGAAGAGGATGAGGATGAATAAGAAGAAGAGGATGAGGATGAAGAAGAAGAGGATGAGGATGAAGAAGAAGAGAATGAGGATGAAGAAGAGGATGAGGATGAAGAAGAAGAAGAAGAAGAAGAGGATGAGGATGAAGAAGAAGAAGAAGAAGAAGAGGATGAGGATGAAGAAGAAGAAGAAGAGGATGAGGATGAAGAAGAAGAAGAAGAAGAAGAAGAAGTAGGATGAAAATAAGAAGAATTCCATTCCAGCAAAAAGTGTATCTGCAGAGAGCTCCGCTATTTCTGACAGTTCTCTGACAGTTCCTTCACATTTACAGCGGTTGAAACATTGTATCTATTTGTTTCCGAATAAAAACATCTGTATCCTAAATGGAAACAAATAGATACAATGTTTCAACCGCTGTAAATGTGAAGGAACTGTCAGAGAACTGTCAGAAATAGCGGAGCTCTCTGCAGGGACACTTTTTGACGGCTGTAGAAGGGATGAAAATCGGCCGATCGGGGAAAATTTGATTCGCGCATCCGAAGTTTGCTAATTTTCGGATTCGGCGCGAACTGAATTTTTCCTAATATTCGAAACGAATTCCACTTCGCCAAGTTCGATTCGCTCATCTCTAGACACTACCTATCTCGACCTTTGCCTGGAAATTGACTATCCTTGTCTGACTCCTACCTTGACCTTTGTGTGGAAGCTGGCTACTCTTGCCTGCTGCTGACTCGAACTCCGTCTGGAAACTGACTATCCTTGCCTGCCACCTTCCTTGACCTCTCTGTGAAAATTGGCTACCCTTACCTGCCACCTGCCTTGACCTCTGTGTGGAAACCGGCCACACTTGCCTATTACTGCCTTGACCTCTGCCTGGAAACTGACTTTCCTTGACTGCCACCTGCCCTGACCTCCATGTGGTAAGTAGCTACTTTTTTCTAAGGCTGCCTCGATCACTGCCTGGAAACTGACTATCCTCGCTTGCCACTTGCCTTGACCTCCATGTGAAAATTGGCTACACTTACCTGCCACCTGCCTTGACCTCTGTGTGGAAATCGGCCACCCTTGCCTTTTACTGCCTTGACCTCTGCCTGGAAACTGACTTTCCTTGACTGCCACCTGCCTTGACCTCCATGTGGTAAGTAGCTACTTTTTTCTAATGCTGCCTCAATCCCTGCCTGGAAACTGACTATCCGTGCCTGCCACCTGCCTTGACCTCTGTGTGGAAACCAGCCACCCTTGCCTTTTGCTGCATTGACCTCTGCCTGAAACTGACTTTCCTTGACTGCCACTTGCCTTGACCTCCATGTGGTAAGTAGCTACTTTTTTCTGATGCTGCCTCAACCCCTGCCTGGAAACTGACCATCCTTGCCTGCCACCTGCCTTGACCTCTGTGTGAAAATTGGCTACCCTTACCTGCCACCTGCCTTGACTTCTGTGTGGAAACCAGCCACCCTTGCCTTTTGCTGCCTTGACCTCTGCCTGGAAACTGACTTTCCTTGACTGCCACCTGCCTTGACCTCCATGTGGTAAGTAGCTACTTTTTTCTGATGCTGCCTCAACCCCTGCCTGGAAACTGACCATCCTTGCCTGCCACCTGCCTTGACCTCTGTGTGAAAATTGGCTACCCTTACCTGCCACCTGCCTTGACTTCTGTGTGGAAACCAGCCACCCTTGCCTTTTGCTACCTTGACCTCTGCCTGGAAACTGACTTTCCTTGACTGCCACCTGCCTTGACCTCCATGTGGTAAGTAGCTACCTTTTTCTGATGCTGCTTCGACTCCTGCCTGGAAACTGACTATCCTTGCCTGCCACCTGACTTGACCTCTGTGTGAAAACTGGATACCTCCACCTGCCACTGCCTCGACCTCTGCCTGGAAACTGGCTATCCTTGTCACTGTCATCTTCAACCTTTGCTTGGAAACCATCTATCTTTTCCTGCCCTCTACCTCAACCTCTGCCTGAAAACGGACTATCCTTGCCCGCCCCCTGCCTCATCCTCTGTTAGGAAGCCAGCTACCCCTGCCTGCTACTGCCATAGCCTCTGCCTGGAAGCCAACTATCCTTGCATGCCACCCACCTCAACTTTGGCCTAGAAACTGTCTATCTCTCCCTGTTCCCTGCCTCAACCTCTGCCTGGAAACTGACTATCATTGCCTGCTGCCTGCTTCGATCTCCAGTTGTACAGGCCAGTCTGCTGGTTGCCATTCTGTCTCCTTATCATGGACTCCCTGTTCCTGCTAGGCTCTGGTGGGGTGATCTTAAAGGCCACAACTTGGTGACATCTTATAGCAAAGTAGCCCAGTGACCACTAGAGTTACTGGCCCGTCATCTCTTGCAGGGTGCATTGGTGAAGACTTAAACTCAGATGAGCCCACACCACCTTCCCATGTTTCTGCATTCTCCTACATTTGATCAGGTTATTACATGTTTGGATAAACCTACGAGCGAGTAGAAATTAGTTTTCCTTCCTTGAAACTGAATGTGAAGAAAAAACGTTTTCAGAACTTTTTTCTCTCTCTATCTACATCTTGTTCCCACCACAGCAAATATTTATTGTTTTCCCGCTGCTTGGCTCTGAATTCTACAATGACCAAGCCCGTCTGAGATTGCCAATATATTGTATGTCGCGAAGCCGGTTAGTTTTCTCAGAAAAGTGGAGGGATTCATCAAAAACACATGTCCTCGGGGAGAGGTGTAAGGAGCTGACAGTGATGGAGTGTTAGAAGCCGGTCCAACAGGCTTTGGTTCTTTATGGCCTTGCCAACCCTATCGCTGCACCTCTCAACAAAAGACCCACTGTACTATTCTTCGCTCCGCTGGAACGCTCAGGCGTCTAGAACCCCGGATTATATGCCCGGCAGCAGCTGCATTTAAACACCTCTCACTCAACGAATGTGTTTTTTATTCTGCATTCTTTCTGTCACATATTAAACAGCTGCAACTTGCACCACCAGTCTGGCAATTATTTCACAGGTTTTTTTTTTTTTCGGCCTTGCCATAAAAAAAGAAGCTCAGTCAGGGGTTATAAGTATGAGCAAGCTAATGAGAAGCAGACCATGACAGAGAGCCTTCTGCATTGTGCTCGCCAAGAGCCTCTTGACATTGCACTTGTCTTGGTGAGAAAGCCATGTGTTTCTTTTGTCTTGGGGTAAATCCTCTCCTCGAGGGGGCCGGTGCTTTGCCAGGCTCAGGCTGTTTACATGACTTGCAGGCTTGGCCGCCCCAGGAAGCAAGGAATGTGGCTTAAAAGGGGACTGATGATGCTAAAAAAGGCGTTCAAGGTTTAAAATAACAATAACAGGTAAGATATATGAAAGCAGTCATATTATTATTATTATACAGTATTTATATAGCACCAAAAAGTTTGCTCAGCGCTCTACATTATAGTGGGGGACAGTACATGAGACAATACAGTAACAATACAATACACGAGGGGTTCGAGGGCCCTGCTCCTTGGAGCTTAAATCTAGGAGGGAGGGGATAGTGGTACAGGAGGAAATGGCTGTGGGGGATGGAATGGTAGGAGGAGTGGAGAAGATCGGCTGTTAGGTGAGGGCGGGGTAGGCTTCCCTGAAGAGATGGGTTTTCAGGGTGCGCCTAAAGGTGAGGAGGGTAGATGACAGTCTGATGGATTGGGGTAGTGAGTTCCAGAGGATGGGGGGAGACCTGGAGAAGTCCTGGAGTCAGGCATGGGAGGAGGAGACCAGGGAACTGGAGAGTAGGAGGTCTTGTGAGGAGCGAAGAGTACGGGTTGGGTGGTATTTGGGTATCAGGTCGGTGAGGTAGTTTGGGGCAGTATTATGAATAGCTTTGTATGTCAATGTTAGTAGTTTTAATTTTATGCGTTGGGCAATCAGAAGCCAATGGAGGGAATGACAGAGGGGGGTGGCGGATACGGAGCGGTTGGTAAGGTGGATGAGTCTGGACGCTGAGTTCAGGATAGACTGGAGCGGGGATAGTCTGCAGAGAGGTAAGCCGGTGAGGAGGGAGTTGCAGTAATCAAGTCGTGAGATAATAAGGGAGTGAATGAGTTGTTTAGTAGTGTCTGGGGTTAGGAACGAACGTATTTTGGAGATATTGCGGAGGTGGAGCCTGCATGAATTTGCCAGCGATTGGGCATGGGGCTGGAAGGATAGGTTGGAGTTTAGAGTGACACCTAGAACTTTGGCTTGGGGGGTAGGACTGATGGTGGCGTTATTGGTCGTGATGGAGAGGTTGGGGGGAGGGGGCATGGGCTGGGGGGAAGACTAGGAGCTCGGTTTTGGAAAGGTTTAATTTGAGGAAGTGGAGAGACATCCAGTCTGATATGTCGTTCAGTAGGCAGGTGATTCGGGCGGAGACTGAAGGGGTGAGGCGAGGGGTAGAGAGGTAGATTTGCATGTCATCGGCGTAGAGGTGATAGTTGAAGCCGTGGGAGTGTATCAGTTGGCCAAGGGAAGAGAAAAATAAAATTCACCAAACCAAAGAAATAATTGCATTGACAAAAGTAGAAGTTTGGATTTAGGGTGGTAGTGTAGCACTACCCCTTAGGGGTTGATGTTGATTTGGGTCCCCCTATAGTTGATAGAGGATGCCCAAGGGAACCAATAACTGAAGACAAACTTCCTGGAACTATTCACAAGCTTCTCTTCTGCAACACAGACTCTGTTGGAAAGCTAGCCAGCATCTCCTTGATGTACCACCCCCACCCCAGACCCTAGATGAAATTCTCCTCTTCACCCAGCAATTTGGAGATTTTCCTGAGCAGGGGATGTTGTCCCTTTAATGAGGTGAACAGTCACTAGTAGGGGGTTAATCTGATTTCCCACCAGAGTGCTCCTTCCCCTATCCACCCACGGGGTGTAGGTGTACTCAATCAGATCCTTCCTTGTACCGCTTGCGGGTTGGCTGCTGCCACCAGGTCTATCAGCTAGGCTGCTCCTTCCCTGCCATACAGGTGGTCCTCATTCAGGGGGCTAGAAAGTTCTGAGCTTTCTTCCTTTTAGCACTAGGCTCGCAGAAAGGCCCCATCCCTCTAGGCTTCCTGGCAGCCTCCTTCCTCACAGCCTCACATCTTCCTCTCAACTTCCCGCTCTCCCCACTCCCTCTACTGAGCAGGCTCTAACACTTTTAAAGGTGTCCAGCCCCTTGCCAACCTCTTGGGGATTGGCTAGGATCCCTCAAAAGTGAAACCAGCCAACCAAACCACTGCCTCCAAGACCTTCCTCCAAAATCCTCAGAGAAGGGGGAAATTCCAGAGGGGCTGGCCTGCAGAGCCTCAGCCCTGACCACAATTTGGCCCCTCTGGCTATTACTCCTGAGCTGCTACTTAGCTCCTGTCTAACCATTAGGATCTAGCTCCCCCTAGCTAAACTAGGAGGGTGTCACAGTAAAATTGATTGGGTAACAAAACTGAGTAAGATGCAAGCTTTGGAAGCAAGGTGGCCACTTCTTCAGACAATATTATTTTATTAATATTAATGATATTAATACTATTATGGCGCATTATAGAATGCCAACAGTTTGCACATCTATTTACAAAATTAAGAGTGGCGATACAGTTTTAATACCAAAGGGGATCAAAGGGCCCTTCTCACAGGAGCTTACAGTCTGAAAGGGAGGGACAAGAGATGCAAAAGGTAATAATTATGGGGAGGTTAACTGATGGAGAAAGCTTCCCTGAAGAGATGGCTTTCAGAGATTATCTAGTTAGACAGATTGGGGTAAGGAGCTCCAGAGATGGGGAAGCTCTGGAGGTGAGCCAGATAGCTGGTGTCAAGTAAGTTAGACAGCAAGAGGTCTTTGAAGGAGTGGAGTGGATGGTTTGGGTGATATCTTTTAGCGGAGGTTGGTTATGTAGCTCAGGGTAGAATTGTAGATGACCTTTTTTATGCAGTTTCTGGTAGTTTGAATCTTCTTTGTTGGGTGATTGGAAGCAAGTGGGGAGATTGGCAGAGAGAGACGAGAGCGGCTGATGAGGTGGATAAGTGTGGCAGCAGCATTCACGATAGACTGAAGGGGGAATGTATAGAGGAGGGAGCTGCAATAGACGAGATCAGCAATACCTAAGGAAGGAATTGATAGCTTTGTGGTGTCATTGGATAAAGAGGATCTTTAGTCCCTCCCACACTCCAAAAAAAAAAAAGGTTAAAGATCAGTGACATCCATGCTAATATGTCAGTTGGTAAATTAGTGATGTGTAAGGAGACTGATAGGATGAGCAGAGGAATAGAGAGATAGTTTTGGTTGCTGTCAGCATAGAAATGGTACTGGAAGAAGTGGAAGGTTTTCAGCTGACCCAGAGAGGAGGTGTGGATAAATAACGGAAGAGGTCCCAGTATAAGACCCTTATGGAAAGAGGAAGAGGAGAGGATGAGGATATGGTTAGTATGTATGCCTAAGGTCAAAGGCCTGTGCAATGACCCACCTAGACCCCATCCACTTACCATAGTGGCCCATCACATTCACTGCCGCTGATCACTATAATGAAGAACTGAATTTGGCCTGAGACACAGCATCATCAGAATTGAGGTTTTGTATGTGGAACTGTCCTGGCAGTTGGCATCTATGTACTTTCTGTCAATGGGACACCTCTTCTAATAATGCGGGATGCAGTTGCCCTCATGGAAGAAAGGCACAGACAACGATAAGAACCTTGTCAAAAGTTCAGATCTTTCTCCGCTCTACTAAAAATGTGTTTTTGTGCTTGTCACTATTGGACAGCTTTTCCACCCCTTCCTGTCCTTAAAGGAAGTGAGGGGAAGCCTCCTTAGTAAGGACACAGACAACAATAAACAAATAAGAAAAATAAAAAATACACCCTAAAATTAGCTGTTCATCTACCCATTAATAATTGCTCATAATCCCCAGCTTACCCTCAGAAATGGACCCTTTCACTAAGGATACTCTCTACCCCAATCAGACTATCACCTACTCTTCTCACTTTTAGGCGATCTCTGTAAACCTATCTCTTCAGGGAAGCCTATCCTGCCCTCAGCTAATAATGGAATCTTCTACTCCTCCTACCAGTCCATCCCCCACAGTTATTACCTTTTGTACCAATAGTCCCTCCCTCTTAGATTGTAAGCTCCCAGGATCAGGGCCCTCCTATCCCTCTTGTATTGAACTGTATTGTTGCTGTATTGTCTCCCGTTATATTGTAAAGCGCTGAGCAAACTGTTGGCGCTATATAAATCCTGTATAATAATAGAAGATCCGCTTCAATCCAGGCTTTTTAGTGAACCTTCTAGTCAAACCTTAAAGTCAAACCTTGAAGAAGGGAGAGGCCTTTCCTTTGGATCGTGTTGCCATTTTGGATGTTCCTAATCAATACATATTTTTAACTGATCACCATGAACATTTGTACCAGGTGCTTATAATCACACACCCAAGAATAGATCCTTCATATGGCCAATTCATTTAGGGTTGACAGGTATCTCACAATCATGATCCAAGTGAAGACTACAATCAGTCATGCTAACACTCGCTTGCACAGGCATGGTGCACTGTTGTCACTGTCCACAGGAAAAGCCAGCACCCCAGCAAGTCAGCATGTATGGTCACCCTTTATTACAAAATAGTGGAATACCTCCGAATACAATCCAACGCATTTCGGCCACTGGGCCTAATAGCTGAAATGCGTTGGAGTTTTATTCGCTGTATACCAATATTTTGTAATAAAGGATGACCGCACATGCTGACTTCATGAGGTGTCGGCTTTTTCTTTTCATTGTGTAGCTCTGGAGGTTATCGGAGACCTTTCACCCAGTACTTGGAGCTGTGAATTGAAGAGGAGGAAGCAGCAGTGTATCTCCTGTTCCACTGTTGTCACCGCCAGGAAGCTGGTCTAGACCAATCATGTGCAGCCGACTGTGGAGAACTTGTAGTAGAAAGTGACTGAAAGAGGCTGGAAGGGATCAGCAGTACTAGGGTAGAAAAGGTAGAAAAAGATCACAAAACTATAAAAAAAGTATATTATGGAACCAAAAAATTCCAAATTGTCTATGAAGCTGTTGTGACGTGTTATAGAAAACGAAATGTTATCCAGTATCGGTGTAGATCCACTTTAAATCATTTACAAAAATGCATCTACAGCAAGCGGTTGGGTCACGTTCCTTGATAGGTTTACTGGTTAAGTTACATAATCCTCTGTTGTTCCTCTTCACACAGGTAGAGCTGCTAATTGTTCACATGTCAGTGACAGCTGTTTTAAAAATAGAAAATTCTTGGAAAGATTATTAGAAAGCATCATGGTGTCGGATAAAAACTGCTGCTGATGGGACAAATGATTTTTATCTTCTGCGCTGCATGTGAGAACATGGAATCCCCCCTGTCACCTAACACTCCTGGAAAGATTCCTTCAAGTAAGTTTTGTCTGTTTTCCTACAGGCCTTTGTACTGCTGCTGGAAAACTTGGACATTCGTGCCTAATTCAATGTGATTAGAGCATAAAAAAGACACCCCGGGCAAAAGAGAGAAACAATGTTTTCACACGATTATAATCATGGCTTATCTATACAGTATCATTTTTCCATTTCCACCAGCTGGTTCCTTCAGTGTCTCCATGTAATGCAACTTTTTTTGGCAGAGGGACTCTAATTTTTCCAGTAATCTTTGATGCTTTATAGGGAAAATATAAGGATTGTTAGGCAATTTTATTTTGGCTTTATCATAAGAATTTTCCCTAGTGATGAGCCAAACATACCTGGGTTTGGTTCAAGGCAGGTATAGCAAACATGGCAAAAAGTTGAGTGCGGAATCCGAAACCCAACTGAAGTCAATGGGTGCCAAATGTTACAAATCAGTTCTGACCATGTTCTAGGCCAGGGGTGTCAAATTCAATTTCATTGCAGGCTGCATCAGCAATGGTTGCCTTCAAAGGGCCGGTTGTTTCTGGGATGCGTTGTGTACAGAGTGCAGGGTTCAGGAGTGTGTTACATACAGAGGTCAGAGTGCTGGATTACGCTATGTATAGACTGCAGAATTCAGGAGTATAGTATGTACAGAATGCAGGGTTTAGGGGTCCACTATGTACGGCGTGCAGGGTTCATAGGTGCGTTGTGTACAGAGTGCAGGGTTCAGGAGTGTGTTACATACAGAGGTCAGAGTGCTGGATTACGCTATGTATAGACTGCAGAATTCAGGAGTATAGTATGTACAGAATGCAGGGTTTAGGGGTCCACTATGTACGACGTGCAGGGTTCATAGGTGCGTTGTGTACAGAATGCAGGGTTCAGGAGTGTGTTACATACAGAGGTCAGAGTTCAGGATTACGCTATGTATAGACTGCAGAATTCAGGAGTATAGTATGTACAGAATGCGGGGTTTAGGGGTGCACTATGTACGGCGTGCAGGGTTCATAGGTGCGTTGTGTACAGAATGCAGGGTTCAGGAGTGTGTTACATACAGAGGTCAGAGTTCAGGATTACGCTATGTATAGACTGCAGAATTCAGGAGTATAGTATGTACAGAATGCAGGGTTTAGGGGTGCACTATGTACGGCGTGCAGGGTTCATAGGTGCGTTGTGTACAGAGTGCAGGGTTCAGGAGTGTGTTACATTCAGAGGTCAGAGTTCCGGATTACGCTATGTATAGACTGCAGAATTCAGGAGTATAGTATGTACAGAATGCAGGGTTTAGGGGTGCACTATGTACGGCGTGCAGGGTTCATAGGTGCGTTGTGTACAGAGTGCAGGGTTCAGGAGTGTGTTACATACAGAGGTCAGAGTTCCGGATTACGCTATGTATAGACTGCAGAATTCAGGAGTATAGTATGTACAGAATGCAGGGTTTAGGGGTGCACTATGTACAGCTTGCAGGGTTCATAGGTGCGTTGTGTACAGAGAGCAGGGTTCAGGAGTGTGTTACATACAGAGGTCAGAGTTCCAGATTACTCTATGTATAGACTGCAGAATTCAGGAGTATAGTATGTACAGAATGCAGGGTTTAGGGGTGCACTATGTACAGAGTGCAGGGTTCAGGAGTGTGTTACATACAGAGGTCATAGTTCAGGATTATGCTATGTATAGACTGCAGAATTCAGGAGTATAGTATGTACAGAATGCAGGGTTTAGGGGTGCACTATGTACGGCGTGCAGGGTTCATAGGTGCGTTGTGTACAGAGTGCAGGGTTCAGGAGTGTGACATGTACAGAGTGCAGAGTTCAGGATTACACTATGTATAGAGCTCAGAATTCATAAGTGTGTTATGTGCAGAATGTAGGGTTTAGGGGTGCACTATTGGAGTGGAGGGTTCAGGTATGAGTATAAGAGGTAGAGGTGGCAGAATCGAGTTCTGCTACATTTTGGCTGCAAAACTGGGTGCAAGGGCCACATGACAAGGCCTGGAGATCTGGATTCGGCAGTCGGGTTTTGTGTTTGACATATGTGTTCTGGGCTTACAGGCAAGGGGTCGTTAAACAAATAGCATTTACTAAAGCAAAAAAAAATAATAATTGCAAATTCAATTTGATTATGGAGCAGCAATATTAGTGATGCTTAAAGTGAAACATTAAAAATATAAAATTCCTTTAAATAATGCACCTGGGGGATGCCCTGACCTTGCCTGTGAAGTAGTGCATCAATATAATGTATACAACCTACTACAGCTATACTAGCATCTGAAAAGAAGAATGTGGGTTTAAATTGCCAGAAAAAATGACAGCATGGGGGTTCCTGCCTAAGTCATTCCATGCCAGGGGCGGACTGACAACTCATGGGGCCTCCGGGCAATAGGGGATCATGGGCCCCCTGTGTCCTTGCCCAAACTCAAAAAAGCCTATGAAAAAGGTACCAGGGGCATCTCATGGGGCCCCCTACTGACCTCGGGCCCTCGGGCAGAGCCGAGTTTCTAAATGGTCAGTCCGCCCCTGTTCCATGCCCTTTAGGTCTACAATGAATTTTCAGAGGGACCCCATGCAAAAAAATCAAGAAGAAAAAGGCATGAGGTCCCCCCCATAAAATCCATAGCAGACCCTTATCCAAGCATGCAGCCTGGCAGGTCAGGAAAGGGGGAGGGGGATGAATGAGCATGTTCACCCCCTCTCCCCTGAAGCATTAAAGGTCAAATGCCCACAACATGAGGGGCCAAATTTCAAGGGGGATCCGTGTTGATGAGGACAGGGGCCTCTTCCCCACAACCCTGGCCTAGCGGCTGTTGGGGTCTCTGGGTTGGGTGCGTAACAGAACTTGGAAGATCCCTTAATAGATTGCCGATCCCCCATATGAATGAGTAACATGGCCATATTACAATAGCACAGCTGGGCAGTGAGATTTGGGGAAGATCTAACAGGGAGGTTTATTACTGTAAAATCGAATGAGACTGTCATGAACATTGCTTTTATGATATGGGATCTTAAATCATTTTTAATTTTTGTTCAAATAAAAATTTTAATTTCACACATAATCATTGTAAATGGTACTTTAAAGGTCTGACACTATTGATAAATATATGAAAAAAATATATGATACATTTTTAAATACGTTTTATTATACATATACAGTATATATTTATATATATATATATATATATATATATATATATACACACACACACACAGACTGTGTTGCCAAACGTATTGGTCGGCCTGCCTTTACACGCACATGAACTTTAATGGCCCCCCCAGCCTCAGTCCGTAGGGTTCAGTATTGAGTTGGCCCCGCCCTTTGCAGCTATAACAGCTTCAACTCTTCTGGGAAGGCCGTCCACAAGGTTTAGGAGGGTGTCTATGGGAAGGTTGGACCATTATTCCAGAAGCACATTTGTCAGGTCAGGCACTGATGTCGGGGGAGGAGGCCTGGCTCACAGTCTCCACTCTAATTCATCCCAAAGGTGTTCTATGGGGTTGAGGTCAGGACTCTGTGCAGGCCAGTCAAGTTCCTCCACCCCAAACTGGCTCCTCCATGTCTTTATGGACCTTGCTTTGTGCACTGGGGGGCAGTCATGTTGGAACAGGAAGAGGCCATCCCCAAACTCTTCCCACAAAGTTGGGAGCATGAAATTGTCCAAAATGTCTTGGTATGCTGACACCTTAAGAGTTCCCTTCACTGGAACTAGGGGGCCAAGCCCAACCCCTGAAAAACATCCCCACACCATAATCCCACATCCACTAAACTTTACACTTGGCACAATGCAGTCAGGTAAGTACCGTTCTCCTGGCAACTGCCAAACCCAGACACGTTCATCAGATTGCCAGACAGAGAAGTGTGATTGGTCACTCCAGAGATCACGTCTCCCCTGCTCTAGAGTCCAGCAGTGGTGCATTGCACTTGGTGATGGAAGGCTTGGATGCAGCTGCTCGGCCATGGAAACCCATTCCAGGAAGCTCTCTATGCACTGTTGTTGTGCTAATCTGAAGCCATACCAAGTTTGGAGGTCTTTAGCTATTGACTCTGTAGACAGTTGGCGACTTCTGCGCACTGTGCGCTTCAGCATGCATTGACCCCGCTCTGTCATGTGACTTGGCCTACCACTTGGTGGCTGTTGTTCCCAGTTGCTTCTACTTTGTTATAATCCCACTAACAGTTGAGTGTGGAATATTTAGTAGCCAGGAAATGTCACGTATGGACTTATTGCACAGGTGGCCACCTATCATGGGACCACGCTTGGAGTCACTGAGCTCCTGAGAGCGACCCATTCTTTCACCAATGTTTGTAGAAGCAGTCTGCATGCCTAGGTGTTTGATTTTATATACCTGTGGCCATGGAGGTGATTGGAACACCTGAATCCAATGATTTGGAGGGCTGGCCCAATACATTTGACAATATAGTGTATACATATATATATATATTGCTCAACAAAATTAAAGGAACACTTTGAAAACACATCAGATCTCAATGGGGAAAAATCTCATGCTGAATATTTATACTGACATGGACCGGTAATGTGTTAGGAACGTAAGGATGTCCCAACTTTTGATGGAAATGAAAATTATCAACCTGCAGAGGACTGAATTCAAAGACACCCCGAAAATCAAAGTGAAAGAATGATGCAGCAGGCGAGCCCATTTTGCTGACATTTCATTGCAGCAACTCAAAATGGTACTCAGTAGTCTGTATGGCCCCCATGTGCTTGTATGCATGCCTGACAATGTCAGGGCATGCTCCTAATGAGACAACGAATGGTGTCCTGGGATCCTCCCAGATCTGGACCAGGGCATAACTGAGCTCCTGGACAGTCTGAGGTGCAACCTGGTGGTGTCGGATGGATGGAAACATGATATTCCAGAGGTGTTCTATTGGATTTAAGTCAGGTGAACGTGGGGGCCATTCAATGGTATCAATTCCTTCAACCTCCAGGAACTGCCTGCATACTCTTGCCACATGAGGCCGGGCATTGTCGTGCACCAGGAGGAACCCAGGACCCACTGCACCAGCATAGGGTCTGACAATGAGTACAAGGATTTCATCCCGATACCTAATAATGGCAGTTAGGGTGCCATTGTCTAGCCTGTAGAGGTCTGTGCGTCCTTAATGGATATGCCTCCCCAGACCATCACTGAACCACCGCCAAACCGGTCATGCTGAACGATTTTACAGGCAGCATAATGTTCTCTACGGCTTCTCAGACCCTTTCAATTCTGTCACATGTGCTCAGGGTGAACCTGCTCTCATCTGTGAAAAGCACAGGGTGCCAGTGGTGGACCTGCCAGTTCTGGCGTTCAATTGCAAATGCCAATCAAGCTCTATGGTGCCAGGCAGTGAGCAGAGAGCCCACTAGAGGACATCCGGCTCTCAGGCCACCCTCATGAAGTCTGTTTCTGATTGTCTCTGACCAAACATTCACACCAGTGGCCTGCTGGAGGTCATTGTGTAGGGCTCTGGCAGTGCTCATCCTGTTTCTCCTTGCACAAAGGAGCAGATACCGGTCCTGCTGATGGGTTAAGGACCTTCTACGGCCCTGTCCAGCTCTCCTAGAGTAACTGCCTGTCTCCTGGAATCTCCTCCATGCTCTTGAGACTGTGCGGGGAGACACAGAAAACCTTCTGGCAATGGCACGTATCGATGTCCCATCCTGGAGGAGTTGAACTGCCTGTGCAACCCCTGTAGGGTCCAGGTATGGCCTCATGCAACCAGTAGTGACACTGACCCTAGCCCAATGCAAATCTAGTGAAAAACAATCAGAAAAGATGAGTAGGGAAAACAATGTCAGTGGCCTCCACCTGTAAAACCATTCTTGTTTTGGGGGTCGTCTCATTTTTGCCCATCTAGTGCACCTGTTGTTAATTTCATTAACACCAAAGCAGCTGAAACTGATTAACAACCCCCTCTGCTACTTACCTGACCAGATCAATATCCCAGGAGTGTCATTGACTTGATGCTAGACTCTGATTAAAAAGTGTTCCTTGAATTGAGATGAAGAAAGGAGGAAAGAGAGAGAAAGATGGAGAAAGGTGGAAAGAGAGAGGTGGAGAGAGGAGGAAAGAGAGATGAAGAAAGGAGGACAGAGAGAGACGGAGAAAGGAGGAAAGAGAGGGGAGGAAAGAGAGAGATGGAGAAAGGAGGAAAATGAGAGATGGAGATAGGAGGAAAAGGAGCTGAAGAAAGGATGTGAGAGAGATGGAGATAGGAGGAAAGAGAAAAGAGAGGGGAGAAAAGAGAGAGATGGAGAAAGGAGGAAAAAGAGTGATGGAGATAGGAAGAAAGAAAGAGATGGAGAAAGAAGGAAAGAAGGAGATGGAGAAAGAAGGAAGGAGAGAGGAGAGAGAGATGGAGAAAGGAGGAAAGGGAAAGATGGAGAGAAGAGGAAAGAGATGGGATGAATGAAAGAGATGGAGAAAGGAGGAAAGAGAGGAGAAGGAAAGAGAGAACTAGAGAAAAAGGGAAAGAAAGATTGAGAGAGAGAGAAAAGAAAAAAGTGGGATGGATAGGTCAGAAAGGTGAAGTGAGAGAGAGTAGAATGTGGCAGAAAGTCTGAAGAAGAGTGATAGAGAAAGGAAGCAAAAGAAAGAGAGGAGGTAGAAAGGTGAATAAAGAATAAAGCAGGCGAGAGAGAGAGAGAGAGAGAGAGAGAGAAAGAGAGAGAGAGAGAGCGAGCGACAGAAAAAGAGATAGTGATGAGGATGGAAGAGAGCAGAGAATGTGCAGAAAGATAAAAGGAGACAAAGAAAACAAAAGAAAAAGTGACGGAGAATAAAGAGAGAGAAGATTGGGGGTAGAGAGGGGAATAGAGTGATGGAGAAAGGATGAGACAGAGATAAATGAAAAGTGAAGAGTAAATTTTCACCTTTTATTCCCTTTCTACACTCCCTACTAGAGATGAGCGAATCGAACTTGGCGAAGTGGAATTCGTTTCGAATATTAGGAAAAATTCGATTCGCACCGAATCCGAATATTAGCAAACTTCGGATGCGCAAATCGAATTTTTCCCGATCGGCCGATTTTCATCCCTTCTACAGCCGGCAAAAAGTGTCCCTGCAGAGAGCTCCGCTATTTCTGACAGTTCTCTGACAGTTCCTTCACATTTACAGCGGTTGAAACATTGTATCTATTTGTTTCCATTTAGGATACAGATGTTTTTATTCGGAAACAAATAGATACAATGTTTCAACCGCTGTAAATGTGAAGGAACTGTCAGAGAACTGTCAGAAATAGCGGAGCTCTCTGCAGATACACTTTTTGCTGTACTGGAATTCTTCTTCTTTTCATTCTTCTTCTTCTTTTCATTCTTCTTCTTCTTCTTTTCATTCTTCTTCTTTTCATTCTTCTTCTTCTTCTTTTCATTCTTCTTCTTCTTTTCATTCTTCTTCTTCTTTTCATTCTTCTTCTTCTTCTTTTCATTCTTCTTCTTCTTCTTTTCATTCTTCTTCTTCTTTTCATTCTTCTTTTCATTCTTCTTCTTCTTCTTTTCATTCTTCTTCTTCTTCTTTTCATTCTTCTTTTCATTCTTCTCATTCTTCTTTTCATTCTTCTTCTTCTTCTTTTCATTCTTCTTTTCATTCTTCTTCTTTTCATTCTTCTTTTCATTCTTCTCATTCTTCTTTTCATTCTTCTTTTCATTCTTCTTCTTCTTCTTTTCATTCTTCCTCTTCTTCTTTTCATTCTTCTTTTCATTCTTCTTCTTCTTTTCATTCTTCTTCTTTTCATTTTTCTTCTTCTTCTTTTCATTCTTCTTTTCATTCTTCTCATTCTTCTTTTCATTCTTCTTCTTCTTCTTTTCATTCTTCTTCTTCTTTTCATTCTTCTTCTTCTTCTTTTCATTCTTCTTCTTCTTCTTTTCATTCTTCTTTTCATTCTTCTCATTCTTCTTTTCATTCTTCTTTTCATTCTTCTTCTTCTTCTTTTCATTCTTCTTTTCATTCTTCTTCTTCTTCTTTTCATTCTTCTTCTTCTTCTTCTTCTTCTTCTTCTTCGTGCCCCGTGACTGCCCAAATGAGTGAAGTGTGCAGTGATTCTAAGATCGACGGCACTCATCTGCATGTCATACTGACTGACAGTATTATTTCTCTTCCCCAGCAGACTCCAAGGGCATTTAAATTAAGGGTACAGTGTTCTGCACTGATATAAAGGCTCTCTGAAGCCTAGAAACCCTTTTAATAAGTTAAATTCGCAGCGAATAAATTCACATCGAATCGAATTTCTTCCGCAAATTCGGCGAATCAGCCGAATCGAATTTTTGAATAATTCGCTCATCTCTACTCCCTACCACTGATAATATCCCGGACATTGTCGTGCACCAGGAGGAACCCAGGACCCACTGCACCAGCGTAGAGTCTGACAATGGGTCCAAGGATTTTTTCCACTGACCCACCACCAAAACGGTCATGCTGAACAATGTTACAGGCAGCAGAATGTTTTCCACGGCTTCTCCAGACCCTTTGACGTCTATCACATGTGCTCAGGGTGAACCTGCTCTCATCTGTGAAAAGCACAGGCTGCCAGTGGTGGACCTGCCAATTCTGGTGTTCAATGGCAAATGCCATTCGAGCTCTGTGGTGCTGGCCAGTGAGCACAGAGCCCACTAGAGGACATTGGGTCCTCAGGCCACCTTCATAAAGTCTGTTTCTGATTGTTTGGTCGGAGACATTCACACCAGTGGCCTGCTGGAGGTCATTTTGTAGGACTCTGGAAGTGCTTATCCTGTTCCTCCTTGCACAAAGGAGCAGATACCGGTCCTGCTGTTCAGTTAAGGACCTTCTACGGCCCTGTCCAGCTCTCCTAAAGTAACTGCCTGTCTCCTGGAATCTCCTCCATGCTCTTGAGACTGTGCTGGGAGACACAGCAAACCTTCTGGCAATGGTACGTATTAAATATAAATAAACAGCGCAAACATAGACCTCTCTATCACAACAATTATATAAAGTGCAAACATATATAAAAAATTATATTAGTAGTGAAAGTCCATCATGATAATAGACAACAAAAGTTCAGAAAATTCGTGCAAAAAGATCAAAAATTATTCTAATGAAAAGAAAAAACTTCCACCTTCCACCCGTGCAAACCAACATCAAATGCACTCACCAGATATAGGTGAATGAAACGCCTTTTAGGAATTTTTATGGGATCCTAAACCCTCTTTCGTGTCCACTCTATAGGAGTCCTCACCTTCAGTGTAGGCTCCACCATACAACCGGGGAGAGAAAATCTCAGATAGTGTGATATTGCAAACTACCGTTTTTAAATAAAATCAAGGATTAAGGCCACTCACATTTAAATCACTTTAAAAAGGCATATTTATTAGGACAAGCTTCTTCCAGATGGACAATGAATGTCAGACAACCTCCTCAGGAATCTCACATCACAGCTCCAGGATACAGCAGAAGCTCCACAGAGATCAAACATGCACAGATCCCAAAAGATGGCCGCTGGAACACACCGCTCAGCGTGCGCTCCACTCACCGGAAGTGACGTCAGACGTACGGGGTAAAGACCGGAAATGCGTCAACGCGTTTCGCCCCTCCCATCGGGCGTTCTCAAGATGTCCATTTCCTGTCTAAAGTTCCCTTAAATACCCAACAGGGACCCACCCCTCCGTTACAATTGGTCAAAACACATCCCCAGGATTATCCAAAACCACTCCTCCTGTTGTGTGACGTGAGAGTCCTTTACAAACGAGGCACATACCTACACAACTTAAAAACCTTTTTAAAAAATTCCCATCACTACTAAATTTACCCATTGCAACAAAATATATTAATACATATCCCTAGTGGGACAAAAAATATAAATTAAAAATTGCCTACATATTACAAAAAAACGTTCTTTATTAAATGAGTAATGAATGACATCCCTACTGAATAGTGTTAAAAATAAAAATAGAATTAAAAAAATAAAAAATAAAAAATACAATAAAAATAAAAATAACTATAAAAATGAAAAAAATATGTAATAAAATTAAAATAAAAATAAAAATAAATATAAAACTAAAAATAAAAATAAAATAAAAATGAAAATAAAAATAAAAATAAAATTAAAATAAAAATAAAAATAAAAAATAAATAAAAATAAAAATAAAATGAAATTAAAATTAAAATAAAAATAAGAATAAAAATAAAAATAATAATAAAAATAAAAATAAATATGAATATGAAAATGAAATAAAATAAAATAAAAATAAAAATAAAAATGAAATTAAAATAAAAATAAAAATAAATACAAAAAAATAAAAAATATATAAATATAATAAAAATGAAAAAAAAAATTTTTTAATTAAATACAAATAATCAAAAAAACTATATGAAAAAACATATAAAATATATAAATAATCTATTAAGTAGTGATAAGACACACATAAAGAATTTTTATTAGACTATTTCTATAAAGATAACTATGCTATTACCAATTAGACAAAAAACAATTAATGTCTATGTCCGAGTTCAACCCCTTAGGGTGTAAAGATCCCAATTGAAAGATCCATTTTGTTTCATTCTGTGAGATACTCTTCATCATATCTCCTCCCCTCCAAGGGGAAAAAATCCGATCAATCCCACAGAATTTTAAACACGATGGATCCCTATTATGATACATTCTAAAATGGTAAGAAAGACTGTGATATTTATATCCTTTTTTGATATTCCTAATATGTTCACCTAATCTCACTGACAATTTCCTAGATGTTCTACCTACGTATTGGAGGTGACATGAGCATTCCAACAAATACGTAACAAAGGAACTGTCGCAAGATATGAAATTCTTTATTTTATAAGAGGAACCCGTGGAGCAAGAATGAAACGAATCATATCTCCTCTTCGTGTCTCCTTTCATATTTCTACATGCCATACACCTATTACATTTATAAAACCCCACAGTATCCAAAAAAGTTGCCTTTTGCTTAGGAATATCTGGAATATTTTTTTCTAACTTCATTCTCAATGTGGGCGGTTTCCTATAAATAAATGAAGGTTTCCTAGGTAATAAATCATGGAGAACCTCATCCCTTTTAAGAATCGACCAATGTTTCCTTATTATATTCTCAATAACCTTATGTTGATTTGAATAACCCGTAATAAAAGCTAATTCACCTATTCTCTTTTTTTTCTTATTATTCGTTAGTAATTCATCGCTGTTTATCTTCTTCACCTGGTCCATTGTCCATTGAAAAAGGCTATGAAGAAAAAATTTTAACAGGTGCAATGGACCATGTTCTAACTTGCACTCACCTGGGTTGCAGACCAGTAGACTGGTTACAGAGTAGCTGAAATAATAACATGTGTTTGCGTTGCGATGTTGGTGGAAAACGAGTGACAGAAATTTAGAAGATTAACATAAAATTTTCTGCAAAAATTTTGTTTTGAACTTTTATTTTGCTTTGTTTTAAAGTTTTATTAGGGAACTTGGATGGGGTAAGGGGTGGATGGGATGCCCAAGGGAAATGGCAACTGAGAACAGAACTTCTTAGCAACTATATACAAGTCTTTACAGCAAGGTTTCTCTTCTGGAGAGCTAGCCAGCATCTCCTGTAGTACCACCTCAGACCCCAAATGATTCCTCTCCTCATCCAGCTGTACTGGGTGAATCCCTGGGCAGGAAATCCAGTGTCTGCCACTTCAGTGTGAAACAGTCCCAGGTAAGATAGCAAATCCAGTTCCCTACCAAAGTGCTCCTTTCCCCTTACTGGCCCAGGGGGTGCAGGTTTATTCATTTGGTCCCTCACCTGTGCTGGGTCATTGGCTGCTACCAGGCCTTCTAGCTGGGCTGTTCCTTCCCTGCCACACAGGTGGTCCTCTCTCAGGGGTTTCACCAAATCCCGTCCCTACCATGTGAACGTTTCAGCTGAAATCGAGATTTAGCAGATCGGACATTTTTCCAATCTTCTGTTGTCCAATGTTGGTGAGCCTGTGCGAATTGTAGCCTCCATTTCCTGTTCTTAGCTGACAGGAGTGGCATCCGGTGTGGTCTTCTGAAGCTGTAGCCCATCTGCTTCAAGGTTGGACGTGTTGTGCGTTCAGAGATGGCATTCTGCATACCTTGGTTGTAACAAGTGGTTGTTTGAGTTACTATTGCCTTTCTATCATCTGGGACCAGTCTGCTCATTCTCCTCTGACCTCTGACATCAACAAGGCATTTTCCGCCACACAACTGCCGCTCACTGGATATTTTCTCTTTTCTGAACCATTCTCTGGAAACCCTAGAGTTGGTTGTGTGTGAAAATCCCAGTAAATCAGCAGTTTTTGAAACACTCAGACAAGTTCATCTGGCATCAACATCCATGCCACGTTCAAAGTCAGTTAAATCCCCTTTCTTACCCATTCTGATGCTCAGTTTGAACTTCAGCAAGCTATCTTCACATGATTAGATGCCTAAATACATTGAGTTGCTGCCATGTGATTGGCTGATTAGCAATTTGTGTTACCAAGCAACTGAACAGGTGGACCTAATAAAGTGGCCGGTGAGTATAATATATATATACAGTATCTCACAGAAGGGAGTACACCCCTTACATTTTTGAAAATTTTTTATTCCATCTTTTCATGTGACAACACTGAAGAAATGACGTAGTCAGTGCACAGCTTGTATAACATGTAAATTTGCTGTCCCCTCAAAATAACTCACCGTGCCGCCATTAATGTCTAAACTGCTGGCAACAAAAGTGAGTCCACCCCCACGTGAAAATGTCCAAATTGGGCCCAAAGTGCCAATATTTTGTGTGGCCACCATAATTTTCCAGCACTGCCTTAACCCTCTTGGACATGGAGTTCACCAGAGCTTCACAGGTTGCCACTGGAGTCCTCTTCCTCTCCTCCATGATGATATCACAGAGCCGGTGGATGTTAGAGACCTTGTGCTCTTCCACCTTCTGTTTGAGGATGCCTCACAGATGCTCAATAGGGTTTAGGTCTAGAGACATGCTTGGCCAGTCCATCACCTTTACAGTTTCTTTAGCAAGGTAGTGGTCATCTTGGAGGTGTGTTTGAGTTCGATATCATGTTGGAATACTGCCCTGCGGCCCAGTCTCCAAAGGGAGGGGATAATGCTCTGCTTCAGTATGTCACAGTACATGTTGGCATTCATGGTTCCCTCAATGATCTGTAGCCCCCCCAGTGCCGGCAGCACTCATGCAGCCCCAGACCATGACACTCCCACCACCATGCTTGACTGTAGGCAGGACACACTTGTCTTTGTACTCCTCACCTGGTTGCCACCACACACGGTTCACACCATCTGAACCAAATCAGTTTATCTTGGTGTCATCAGACCACAGGACATGGTTCCAGTAATCCATGTCCTCAGTCTGCTTGTCTTCAGCAAACTGTTTGCGGGCTTTCTTGTGCATCATCTTTAGAAGAGGCTTCCTTCTGGGATGACAGCCATGCAGACCAATTGATGCAGTGTTCGGTATATGGTCTGAGCACTGACAGGCTGACCCCCCTACCCCTTCAACCTCTGCAGCAATGCTGGCAGCACTCATACATTTATTTCCCAAAGACAACCTCTGGATATGACTCTGAGCATGTGCACTCAACTTCTTTGGTCGATCATGGCGAGGCCTGTTCTGAGTGGAACCTGTCCTGTTAAACCACTGTATGGTCTTGGCCACCGTGCTGCAGCTCAGTTTCAGGGTCTTGGAAATCTTCGTATAGCCTAAACCATCTTTATGTAGAGCAACAATTCTTTTTTTCAGATCCTCAGAGAGTTCTTTACCATGAGGTGCCATGTTGAACTTCCAGTGACTAACTAACGAGTCACATGACACCGGGGAAGGAAAATGGCTAATTGGGCCCAATTTGTCACTTAGGGGTGGACTCACTTTTGTTGCCAGCGGTTTAGACATTAATGGCTGTGTGCAGGGGCGGACTGTCCATTTGTAAACTCGGGCACTGCCCGGGGTCAGTAGGGGGCCCTGGTACCTTTTTCATAGGCTTTTTTGAGTTTAGGCAAGGACACAGGAACCCCATGATCCCCTGTTGCCCGGGGGGCCCCATGAGTTGTCAGTCCGCCCCTGGCTGTGTGTTGAGTTATTTTGAGGGGACAGCAAATTTACATGTTATACAAGCTGTACACTGACTACGTCACATTGTAGCAAAGTGTCATTTCTTCAGTGTTGTCACATGAAAAGATAGAATCAAATATTGACAAAAATCTGAGGAGTAGACTCACTTTTGGGAGATACTGTATATATATATATATATATATATATATATATATGTGTGTGTGTATATATATATATATATATATATATATATATATATACTGTATTTATTTATTTTTCTTGTTGTTTGTAACGGTTCGGATATGGTGGGGTAGAACTAAACTTTCTATGGTTTTTTTTTTTTTTTTCGGTGATGCCATTGAGGGGATCTTACCTCCCTTCCCATCCCAGTGGCATCAGGGCACCGATAAAAATATTGTTTTTATAAGATTTCCCTTAACAAGCAAGTCTTTTTTTCATGCAGGTTATGGAAACATGGCTAAAACATCTACCCAGTGCAAAGGTGCTTTGACATCTACGGCATGCAAGTTGGAAGGTGCATGGACCACAGGTCACAGCGGCGGTGTGGCGTATCTTGCGCAGTCCACAATAGCGAGCATCTAAACTTAAATCTAGATTTTTTTTTCTCCTTTTCCACTTGGAGGTGTTGATTCGTATTTCTCAGGATCCAGGCCCAGAAGGGACATCACCTTATATCACCAGCTGTCTCGGGGGAAGTATTCGCTGTTGTCATGTTTTTGGAGTGTCGGGCTGCATTCCTGCACTATCTGTCAAACTTAAATGATTGATTTCCCCCATGACCCCAAACATGCTTTGGGTCTTGTACCCTCTGCTGGTACATGGCATGTGTTCCTCTATCCATTCATCACCTTGTACTGTGACAATAACGGGCAATAATTCATTCCTGAATCACCCCCCACCTTCCTAACATCCCTGGCGGACTATTTTTTAAAGGAATTTACAAGAATTAGCTCCTTCTTCTAAGGAATGCGCCACATATAGAAGCAGAAACTAAAATTCCACTTAACTGACAACCTTGGACATGTATAGTGGAGCTTAACATCAACAAAATGTTTTTCCCCTGTCACCCCGCATAACATTAAAGAGAAACTCAACTGTGTTATCAGTTTATTGTCATTTAAAGTGTAACTCCACTTTCGTAAGAAAAAAAAAAATAGCATATACAACTGCGACACAAGTATTGTAATTGAATGATATTAAAAATGACCTTTCCTGTTCAATCTGTGTCAGGAATGGACTTGCCAATAGTGGTGGGACTCACCTGCCTTGTGGGCTGCAGTACCAGGGCTGGCCAGCGGGTGCTCTGAACAACCAGAGGTTCACTTTGGCAATTAGCCATCACCTGGGGCTGATTGCAGGTGGTGTATTTAAGGGATGGCCAGACCTGCAGTCTGTGCCTTGGTGTGTGTTTTTCCATGGGCCCCTGTACCTTGTAACCTGCATTCCTGTATTCCTGTTCCTGCCTGACTTGTTGCCGACCCTGCCTGATCCTGACCTCTGCTGACTTCTCCTGCTTGATCCCTGGCTTGTGACCCTGACCATTCTCTCCGCCTGCTCCTCCTGTACCTACCTGCCCGATAGTTATCAACCCGGCCTGCCTGACTACGTTGTGCTCTATATGTGTATGTACCTGTGTATCTTTATCAGTTTAGGTTTGGGTTTGTTTCACCTTGTTGTATGTATTTGTGTTAGCTTGGGGTTTGGTGCACTGCGTTTATATTTGTATTGTTAGTCTTAATAAATTGTCTTATTTATACCATATCTGAAGCTTGCGTTTCCCTGTGTCAGTCCACACACTTCTGGTCACACCCGCATCCCTGACAATCTGTATAGGAGAAAACTGCCCCCCTGGATGGGACTTTAAAGGCATCACCAAAATATGTAAAAGTTACATCAATCTTTATTGAACATAGATGAATAATAAATAGGCGGGTGTATATTCCATAAATACAATGGTACCATACAGAATTATGTCAGCATAACAGAGTTCCTAAATGGCATCCAATGCGTTTCAGAGTAAGTTTACTCCTTCTTCACGGTCAAAACTCTGTGCATGAGACATATGGGCTGTGAAGACTGAAACACATATATTACAGTCATACAGTGATTATATTGACAATTGTAAACAATATTGTTATAAAAATGTCAAAAACATAATACGGACAAGGATGTATTTCTCAAATAAATAAATTGTACAATTCCAAAATAATAGACAAAATATAACAAACACATCATAAAAAATTTGTGCCCTTGAGAAAATCCCATTGGACGAAACGCGTCGGGGAGGAGTTACAGTGCTGACGTCACGCAGCTGCGCGATCTTGGGTCGGCAGCGGCCATACATTATCTCTTTCTCTTGGTGAGCCTTATTTTACCAGAGACTGGGCAAAGAGGATGCGGCCCATTTATTGGTTACTATGACAAGATATACAGGTCTCTGCTGGGCTATATTGGCGCTTGTGCTGCTGTAATGGCAGCTACCAGCTCTGGTGAGTTTGGAATTCACTGGGAGAAGGTGGTGGTTCATTTACGAAGTGGAAAAACCCAGATACTCCTGCGCTTAGGGATATATATATATATATATTCACATAATAAAATATAATTAACAAATTTAAAAAAGTTAATCATTTTGTATCTAACTACATTCACGTGTATAAAGTGCTAATATCATTTCCTATATAAATACACCCATACAAATACTCGTCCTAAAAAATATACAAAGTGACTAGCACTAGCTTTATTCATTTAGATTTTTAAATATTTTAGCGCTGAACAATTTGTCGAGTGTACACTATTACTTTTTCCAGCATGATAAATTCATTATTGTTCATTACTTTTGCAATAAAAGTCATCTCCAACACCAAGAACTTCCAAACAAGCAAAACAATTCTCAGAAGCCACAAATAGGTTTTCGGGCAGCACAGTAACCCTGAATTCACTATATCTGCTCTCCCTGGACCCTGCATTCACTATGTCTGGTCTCCCAGGACCCTGCATTCACTATATCTGGTCTCCCCGGACCCTGCATTCACTATGTCTGGTCTCCCCGGACCCTGCATTCACTATGTCTGGTCTCCCCGGACCCTGCATTCACTATGTCTGGTCTCCCCGGACCCTGCATTCACTATATCTGGTCTCCCACAGTATACAGAACATGAAAATGCTATTATTTTAGTAAATATAAACTGCTAAATACCTTTTCTGATCAGCAGTATATAGCAGTCTTGTGACTTCTATCAGTGGCCAGCCGAGCACTTGTAAAAGCTTGTAGGAGGAGTTTTCAATTTGCTCTAGGAGGGCGCAGAACCCCTGACCTCTGTCTGGACAGTGCTGATTCGCCCTGTGCTGATCACATCTACTATCCTAAGAAAAAATAAACAGAATCTAGAAATACACACCAAACTGAGCATGTGCAGAGTGACTCCACAAAATATGTCTTATCAGGAGATAAGAGGGGGACACTGGAAGAAGGGGAGGATCAGAGAAGTCAGGAGCAAACAGTATTTTTGCACAATGCAGAGGATTAACCCCTTAGGTTCCACAGTGAGTATAACAAGCATGCTTTACTGCATCTACAGACTGATTGTACTGTTGTGGGTTTAGTAACACTTTAAACCTAAAAGCAAGCATTTATTATATTGCGGTTTATGGCTTTAAAAGCAGGCAAGATTTAGAAGAGTTCTTATACTGAGCAGATGGGTCATGCACAAAAAAGTACCAGACCTTCCAATCAGAACAATTGTTTGTGAGCCCGTTTGAGGTCAATAACATCTGTTCAAATAGTATGCCTATCACAGCCTTCAGAACCAGTTGTGATAGTGAGCCTGTTTGTTGAACATCATTAAGGAGTTGACTACATTCCCACTCTATGTAGGCCATACATGGTCCCAGTACCACAAATCCCTTTATTGTCACCTCAGTCACCTGTTTTTCTGTATTTTTTGGTTGAAAATTTTAATAAAGAATGATTGAGACAAGGAGTTGACTACATTCCTATCAGTGTAATGGCTTGTAAGGAGGATAGGTAGGAAGGTCTTCCTCCATGTTCTCTCATTGAGCGCCAAGTGTATGGTGACATTAGAGACATACCCCAAGGTGGGTTCTTCTGGGCTATGCTAGGCACTGAGAATGACACTTGCTGTGCCGTGCTCATGAATGCCCCGGGACAAGGCAGGGACCACTTTCAGGGAAAGTCAACCTTTAAGCAGTCCTTCAACTTAGAGATGGGCCATACACCGTGTACATTGAGTGAATAGACTGGACTCCAGCTAACCCTCTGGTCCCGTGTCAATGCACATCTTTACTGTAATTGTTGATATTTAGGAGTGACATGCTGAACCTATGCCCACTCCACCCATCCAGTGTATCTCTGCCACATAACTTCCAGTGGCAGAATGGGGTCCCACCAGGGGCGGACTGACAACTCATGGGGCCCCTGGGCAATAGGGGATCATGGGGCCCCTGTGTCCTTGCCCAAACTCAAAAAAGCCTATGAAAAAGGTACCAGGGGCATCTCATGGGGCCCCTACTGACCCTTGGGCAGTGCCCGAGTTTCCAAATGGTCAGTCTGCCCCTGGGTCCCACCATGCATGTAGCATGGACCTCACATGTGCACTTTGTTCCTCTTGTTCTCCTGTACCTGGTGGCTAGGCTGAGGGCCTCCATGAAGCTGATCTGCTCTCATTGCATTGGGTGACAGACTTCTGGGAGGAAGCTCCAGAAACAACTCCCCTCGGTACCGGAGGATACCTCACCTAGCACAGGTGCCACACTTCACGACAGGCTGCTTGCACTGGCTATTAGTCTCTTGTTACTCCAGGCAGCCACTTGCTTCTCTCCCGAATCATGGTAACTCCTGAAGAGACTGAATCCTTTCCGCAATGTGATTTAACTGACCCAAGCTTCAAATGTCTATGTGTAGAGTGCTGGTTACTTTCATAACCCCTTTTAAATAACTATAGACCAGGCAGGACAATGATACACTGATAAAACTGAGCATAACAGTTCGAAAGAGTCTTTTCCCTAACTGACTAACTGTGATTGTGCCTGCTTTAGCATACCTGCATAGGAAAAGTCCATTAATGGCAAGTCCAAGGTGGCGTTAATGGTGTCCCTACGAGTCGGTGTCTTCAGAGAGGACTGCAAATCCCAACAGACCCTCTACATGGTGGTGTTGCGGTTCCTCGAGACCAATGCAGCGGGAGACTCTCAGTGACTTCTAGAAAACTCTCTCCTCCTCCCTGGATATGGACCACTGTCCCTTTTATAATATCACAGGACTGGTGGGTTGGACCTAGAAAAGCCAATGAATGTAGCACGGGGAAGGCATTAAAAACATTAACCCCTTTCCCCTGGCCAGGGCAGCCCAAACTATCTGACTACAGTAGGCAACCTGCCTACAAGCTACAGATATGCAAGGTTTCTCAACCAGGGTTTCATGGAACCCAAGGTTTCCTCTACAGCAGTGTTCTCCAAACTGTGACCCTTTGCTTGGCTGTATCTTTGGGCACCATTCCTCCCACTGATATGAGGCACTATTTCTCCGACTAACACCAACTATGAGGCACCAACTGATACCAACAGTGGAGCATAATTCCTCCCACTCCCACTATTTCTTCTACTGCCACCAACAATGCCATATAATTTCCCACAGTGACAACAATGATTTGACACTATTCCTCCACTGATACCAACGACGGGGCACTGTTTCTCCCACTGACACCAATTTTGTTTTTAACTCTCACTGAAGCCAGAACATTTTCTACTCCCACTGGCCATAGTCCAGCCCCTCTAAAGTCTAAAAAACAATGAACTGGTCCTTTATTTAGAACATTTGGAGACCCCTGATCAAGAGGCTGTTACGGGTTCCTTGAGCAATAAGCAATTTCTACCTCTCAAATAGGTTCCCAGTGACACCATTGATCTTTTTAGCTGTAAGGGGGTAACTATTCTCAATGGCCACAAGTGTAAGGAGCATTCTTGCCACTGACCATCACATTAATGTATCATGAGCTGTAAATATAGTCATTTTTTAGCAGAGGTTTCCTGAGACCAAAAAGTTATTTTAAGGGTTCCTCTGTATTGAAAAGGCTTGGAAAGGCTGGTTGTATAAATACAGTGACCTATACTGGTACAGTAGATTGACCATCTGCTGCTGTACTAGTTAAGCGTGTGCAGTACTCAAAAAAGCCCTCTCCAGGCTTTAATACCAAAGAGAAATTTGGCATACAACTCATATAAAGGGAATTCAGTTCAAAACCTTGATGTGCAGGTAAGTCCCATTGAAAAGGGAAGTTCTTGCATAGTTGCTGCAAACAACGGGGGCCAAGCAGGGGAGGGTTGGGCCGAGGGGGAAGGTGGAAGCATTTACAGCCCTCCCCATGACAGTACTAAGATATGTTGGGTTGATGGTCCTCAGTGAAGACACTTCACAATTTATGCATCAAACAAAGCAAGACTCACAGTCAGGGGTGGACTGACCATTTGGAAACTCGGGCAATGCCAGAGGGCCCGGGTCAGTATGGGGCCCCATGAGATGCCCCTGGTACCTTTTTCGTAGGCTTTTTTGAGTTTGGGCAAGGACACAGGGGCCCCATGGTCCCCTATTGCCCAGGGGCCCCATGAGTTGTCAGTCCGCCCATGCTTGCAGTCAAGGCCACAAGTTGTGGCTTTATATAGCTACCCACTTCCTCTTCAGACCTGTTTCCCAGCACCAACTTACTTGGTGGAACTGAGAAGTCATGTGAATGAATGCAAAGAGCTGCAAAAACCCTGAAAGTTGTAAAAAAGTGTGTTGCAATAAACCATGTCTTTTGGGAATACTAATTCCCACCAATTAATGCAGCACCACTGGTATGGTACACTTTCTTTAGCCCAAATAATTATATCCCTACCATTAAAAGGCTAATTACACTGTTCAACAAATTTTTATTTTTTGCCAGTTTTGGAAACAAAAGGATCCATTTCTTAATGAATTTCACATTCTGAGTTCAAATATAACAATGAAATTTGTCAATTGGCTCTAGTTTTTCTGTAAACGGAAAGTTTTCTACTATAGGCGTAATGACTACATAATGCACAATAATTATATAGATAGATATCTTTCCACAAATATAAAGCAAGTGATATTGACTACATAACAAAGCCTAAATGGCATAATATATTGCATAGGATTACCAAGAAAAATTATAGCCATAAGCTAAGTTGAATCATTTTAATACTTAGGATTCTCACTAGTTTTGTCTTCAGTTTGTGTCGGTTTTGCTTCTCTTGGCTTTTCTCTTGTATTCGAGGAAAGGGCTATCTCTTACAACTGCACGTGACTACACGCTTCAGGTTCTTCCTCACTTGACTCAACCACGAAGGATTCTGGTGCTTTAGGAATTGGTAGCCCCTCTCCATGAGGAACTGGACGTATTGCCGATGGAATATTTGGATAGTGCACAGATAACTTTTTCTTCTTATTTAGCCCTTTTACAATTGGAGGCACCATACAAAAGTAACAATTACTAACATGATCTGTTGGCTCTCTCCAAATCATTGGCACAGCGAAAGGCATAGATGCCTTTTTTCCATTCAACCATTGCTCCAGTGCCGTCCCACAAGAATTGCAGCATATATGTGGTGCCCAGCTCTTGTCCTGGTCTCCTATCTTGCAGCCAAAATACAAGTTGTAGGCTTTCTTAATCATTCCTGTTATCCTCCTTTTTTGTGAGATAAAAGTTATTTCACCGCAGATATAGCAGAAATGATCTGCTTTATTCACACAAGTTCGAGGCATTACTGAGTAGCCTATATAAGCATAAAACGAAATGTAAAGACGCTGTCCAACTACAATCAGCTACATACACTGCAGCTTTTATGCAGTGAAGTGATGCAATTAAAGGCTAATATTGCATCATCTCAGTATACATGCAATTTTCTATTGGTCACCAGTATCATTTGCACAATATGCAGCTGAAGTTGCATCATAATTTTGAATGGCTTACGTCATTAGATGGGTGAATTTATCATGGAAACTAGAGCCAATCAACATTTTTTTAGGGTCATTTTAGTTTTCAGCACCCCAAAATTATGTAAGATTAGCTAATTTTATGCCCAAAACTTTTTACCTGTTGAACAATATTGGTAATTGCCTCAGACAATTGGCTCCTAGTCCTCCCTTGGTGTCAAGCCTGACTTTTCTTCACAAAAGGCCTACCTAAGGCAAGAATGGCTCTTTCGCTCCTCACCAGGGGCGGACTGACCATTTGGACACTCGGCACTGCCCGAGGGCACGGGGTCAGTAGGGGGCCCCATGAGATGATCCTGGTACCTTTTTCATAGGCTTTTTTGAGTTTGGGCAAGGACACAGGGGCCCCATGATCCCCTATTGCCTGGGGGCCCCATGTCAGTTCACCCCTGCACCTCACACTCTATTCTTGAAACCAGTCTGTTGCCAATCATCTTGAACCAACCATGTTCACCTACACTTTGAACCACCTACAAAACAAATAGAAGGCATTTGTCCAATTGCTTGAACTTCACCACATATACGTGACCATGGCCAGCCTTAATTATGACAAGTTTCTGTACATACCGACCTGTTTCCAATTCACTTTAGAATGTTTTATGGTGAAAAGGTCAGCATATATCTACAGATGACAGGTCAGAAGCCCCAGAAGGAAGAAAATGAGTCAGTCATTGATGAATTGACGGGACAGAAGAAAAAGCAAAGTTGAGTCATTTCCTGAGTGACCTGCACCATTCCCCTTATCTATAGCACATCCGATTGAGTTTCATGTCATGGATAATTTCCACCTTCCATCCTGTATGTAGGGTCTTCATTCAATCTTCTACCGAAAATTAGCTGAATTTTTTAACCATTCCGAGTTGACCTTCAGATCAGTGAGATTTAATGCAGACCCATAGATGTAGGGTCTTCATTCAATCTTCTGAATTTTTGAACACTTCCAATCTGACCTTTGTTTGATTGGTGAGTTTTAAAGCAGACCCATAGTTAAATCAAGTAACATAATGTGAACATTCAGCAGAAAAAGTTCCACTGTAAGCATGAAAAATCACTGCTTCTGTGAAAAATGGGAAAAGGGGTTCCCGCTATCTAGTTCCTCGAATGTTGGGCACGCAAAGGATATGTCCCCTAAACCTTTCCCAAAGACCATATTACCGATGGTTCAGTCCCATGGGGAAACCTGATTCCTATATTCTTTGGAAACATCTTGTATAATAATAAAAGACAACTTTGTCTCACTGACAATTATCTTTATTGAATATGATATACAGTACGTAGATAGATAATTGACATTGAAGTGGAGACATTGAAGTGGACCTTTCAGTGTCTATATAGGTGTAAGGGTGTGACGCATGGATTAATACTGGTGTGTAATGTTAAACTGCAATATGCTCTTTGGTCAGTAGATGGCAGCAAAGTACAAGAATCGATTTTGTAGTGACTATTGCTAAGACAAGATAAATGCTTATTTACCCTATAAAGTTTAATGAATACTAATTTAGGGGCCGAGTAGGACCCTCAGAAGGGTCATAGTGAACTGTAAATGCAGGTTTGAGGCTGCAATTAAGAAATGACTTACTGCATATCAAACTCTATGGGAAGGGGAGGAGTTCCTGTGCTGAGGAGGAAGTGAAGTCTGGGTCTGGCTGTTGGATGCTGAGGACGTCTGGAGAATCTGTGTGGGGCCTGGAAGAGGATTTACGGCTCACAGTGGAACCTGGCGAGGGCACCTAAGGAAGATTCACAACGAGACCAGGAAACAAGTGACTGTATGGTCCGGTTCCGGAGTGGGTCAGGAGAAAGCACCAAGAGCCTGCCAGGGAACCGTAAGTGCGGCTTTGCCGCAGCACATCGCACCACACGTGCTCAGTGACATTTTGGATATACCAGAAAGTTACAAGAGACACACTCCACTTTCCTTTGGATTACAAATAGTATTGCGCAATACTTAGGGTGCACCCCAATGTTATATCTTGCTCAGGAACATTCAGGCGCAGCCAGGCTGCTTTCTGGACATTGGGGGAAAGTCCGCAAGTACGGGGTTAGTGTTAGACAGTATTATTCTTACTGTATGGTTATGTGCTGTTATCATTCTGTTTACGTATGCTCAACTACATGAGCACTATAACTGTTCAGTAAACGTAATTGTTTTAAAAGAACCGCTTTCTGTGTCTGTGTGGCATCGTGTACCCTCTGAATCTGTGGGCCCAGCCCTCGGTCTTCCTTCATAGGTCTGCATGAATCAAATTATGATTAGCTACAATTACAGAAACAGTATTTAAAGAATGCACCTTTTGTCATTAAAAAGCCGTCCTTAAACCCCAGCCCAGTGTCTTTGTCTAGGCTGACATGATGTCATCAGTCTGCTGCAGGCAGGAGGACACATTTCCCCAGTCTCCTCTCCCTCAGACTTCCTTCCCTGTTTTCCTAATTAGGTGAAACTAGCTTGGAAAAGACAAAAAACTTCTTCTTAAAGTGGAGTTCCACTCACGCTGTCAAAAAATAAAATTCAGCAGCTACAAAAACTGCAGCTGCTGACTTTTAAAAAACAGCCACTTACCTGTCCCTCGGTCCCGTGATGTGTCCTCTGCAGCCCGTTTCACCGGCTGTCCTGTATTCCAGGAGGCCGGCATCTTCAGTGTGGGCACCCGGCTGTGACAGCTTGCGGCCTCACAGCCGGGTATCCACTGCGCATGTGCGAGCAGTGCTGCGCTTCATGAATGGTCCTGTAGTCTTCTGGTACCCGTCACGTGTCCTAAAACACTACAGGGAGGGAGGACACCTTTTGCTTCCGATCGCCTAGGTGATCGGACCGGAAGTGGGAGCAGGTACCTGTCAAATTCAGGTACCTGCTCCCCCCCCCCGCCCCCCAAAGGTGCCAATCCTTAATGGAGAGCGGGGATAGCAGTCCTTAAAGCAGAACTTACCCTTTTGGGCGGAGCTCCGCTTTAATTATTTGTATATTTAGGTCCAGGTTTTTTTCAGCGGGAATGGAGAGAACGCAGTTCCGGTACCTCCAACACTGAAACTATGTAATGGCAAGGGTTGCTGGGGTGTGTTGGAGGATCTATTGTTAGTGGCTACTGTGGGATCTGTTTTCACGGATTGTGATCTATTTTTGTGTGGTGGTCTATTGTTGCAAGGGAGGTCTATTGTTGCTGAGGGGGGATCTATTGCTGATGGGGGTCAATTGTTGCTTGAAGGGGTCTACTGTTGAGTGAAGGGTCTATTGTTGCTGGCTGCTGGAGAGTCTATTGATGCTGACTGCTGTGAGATCTGTTGTAGCTGCTGGGGATCTATTGTTGCTAGGATGGTATTTTGTTTTGGAAGTCCATTGTCCCTGGAGGAATCTATTATTGCTGGGGGGGGGTCTAATACTGCTGGCTGCAGATGATCTATTGTTGCTATGGTGGTATTTTGTTTTGGAAGTCCATTGTCCCTGGAGGAATCTATTGTTGCTGGGGGGTCTAATACTGCTGGCTGCAGGGGATCTATTGTTGCTATGGTGGTATTTTGTTTTGGAAGTCCATTGTCCCTGGAGGAATCTATTGTTGCTGGGGGGGTCTAATACTGCTGGCTGCAGGGAATCTATTGTTGCTATGGTGGTATTTTGTTTTAGAAGTCCATTGTCCCTGGAGGAATCTATTGTGGCTGGGGGGGTCTAATACTGCTGGCTGCAGGGGATCTATTTTTCTGCTGTTCTTGTTATTAACAAATCCCATACAAATACCACAAAATGGTACTTGGCTCTGTATTCTCTAAAAGAAGTGGTACTTGGGGGGGTGGGTAGGGGTTGGAGCCAAGTGATGGTGCTCGGAGGTGGGTAGGGGGTGGAGACAAGTGATGGTGCTCGGAGGTGGGTAGGGGGTGGAGACAAGTGATGGTGCTCGGAGATGGGTAGGGGTTGGAGCCAAGTGATGGTGCTCGGAGGTGGGTAGGGGTTGGAGCCAAGTGATGGTGCTCGGAGGTGGGTAGGGGTTGGAGCCAAGTGATGGTGCTCGGAGGTGGGTAGGGGGTGGAGACAAGTGATGGTGCTCGGAGGTGGGTAGGGGGTGGAGACAAGTGATGGTGCTCGGAGGTGGGTAGGGGGTGGAGACAAGTGATGGTGCTCGGAGGTGGGTAGGGGGTGGAGACAAGTGATGGTGCTTGGAGGTGGGTAGGGGTTGGAGCCAAGTGATGGTGCTCGGAGGTGGGTAGGGGGTGGAGACAAGTGATGGTGCTCGGAGGTGGGTAGGGAGTGGAGACAAGTGATGGTGCTCGGAGGTGGGTAGGGGTTGGAGCCAAGTGATGGTGCTCGGAGGTGGGTAGGGGGTGGAGCCAAGTGATGGTGCTCGGAGGTGGGTAGGGGGTGGAGACAAGTGATGGTGCTCGGATGTGGGTAGGGGTTGGAGCCAAGTGATGGTGCTCGGAGGTGGGTAGGGGGTGGAGACAAGTGATGGTGCTTGGAGGTGGGTAGGGGGTGGAGACAAGTGATGGTGCTCGGAGGTGGGTAGGGGGTGGAGACAAGAAGTGACTTAGAAGGGAGGAGTTCCTGCAACTATTTTTTTAGCAAAAAAAAGCCGTGTTTAGGCCAATGCACATAGGACATTTAATAACGTCCTCCTCTTGGCAGCAGCGTTTTGGTAGAAAAAAATGGCTGGGGCTTGTCTAAAGCTTTTAGGTACATATAGAGGGGTCAATCGCTTGGGAGTTAATTTGTTTTATTGGCAAGAATAAGGCCTCATGCACACGCGGCATATTTACAGCGGCTGTTTTGGCCATCAGGTGTTTTTTTTCTACAGCCAGTAAACTCCCCAGCATGTTATCCTGTGTGTCCATACACACATGGGCTTTTATAGCATTTTTTGGCTGGGAAAAAAAAAGGGAACTACTACGTCTAAAGAGGGGTTTTTCAGCTGTTAGGCCTCATGCACACGGGACATTTTGATAATGCTGGTAACATTAGCTGTGTAAAGTCACGTTAAAACGTGAGTTTTTCAGCATTTTTAAGCGTTTTTGCATTAGAGTTTAGCAACGTTTTGCCGAGTTTGTGGTTTTTAGCTTTTTTGGGTCAAAAAACGTCCAAAATGGTGGTTTGCGGGCAGGGGCGGACTGACAACTCATGGGGCCCCCGAGCAATAGGGGATCATGGGGCCCCTGTGTTCTTGCCCAAACTCAAAAAAGCCTATGAAAAAGGTACCAGGGGCATCTCATGGGGCCCCCTACTGACCCCGGGCCCTCAGGCAGTGCCTGAGTTTCCAAATGGTCAGTCCGCCCCTGTTTGCGGCGTTTTACCACGTTTTTCAGCGTTAAAGCATTTTTACAATTAAAAAACTCCTCTAGAAACCCACTAGTTCTGTTTTTTTTTCCAGCCGAAAAACGTCCCTGACAAAAAACGTTGATTCCAGTCTCTGTGTGTATGGACACATAGGATAACACGCCGGGGATGGACACATAGGATAACATGCTGGGGATGGACACATAGGATAACATGCTGGGGATGGACACATAGGGTAACATGCTGGGGATGGACACATAGGATAACATGCCGGGGATGGACACACAGGATAACATGCTGGGGATGGACACATACGATAATATGCCGGGGATGGACACACAGGATACCACGCCGGGGATGGACACATAGGATAACATGCCAGGGATGGACACATACGATAATATGCCGGGGATGGACACACAGGATAACACGCCGGGGATGGACACGTAGGATAACACGCCGGGGATGGACACGTAGGATAACATGCTGGGGATGGACACATAGGATAACACGCCGGGGATGGACACATAGGATAACACGCCGGGGATGGACACATAGGATAACATGCCGGGGATGGACACATAGGAGAACATGCTGGGGATGGACACATAGGATAACATGCCGGGGATGGACACATAGGATAACATGCTGGGGATGGACACATAGGATAACATGCCGGGGATGGACACACAGGATAACATACTGGGGATGGACACATAGGATAATACGCCGGGGATGGACACATAGGATAACATGCCGGGGATGGACACATAGGATAACATGCCGGGGATGGACACATAGGAGAACATGCTGGGGATGGACACATAGGATAACATGCCGGGGATGGACACATAGGATAACACGCTGGGGATGGACACATAGGATAACACGCCGGGGATGGACACATAGGATAACATGCTGGGGATGGACACATAGGATAACATGCTGGGGATGGACACATAGGATAACACGCCGGGATGGACACATAGGATAACATGCCGGGGATGGACACATAGGATAACATGCCGGGGATGGACACATAGGATAACATGCCGGGGATGGACACATAGGATAACACGCCGGGGATGGACACATAGGATAACATGCTGGGGATGGACACATAGGATAACACGCCGGGGATGGACACATAGGATAACACGCCGGGAATGGACACATAGGATAACATGCTGGGGATGGACACATAGGATAACACGCCGGGGATGGACACATAGGATAACACGCTGGGGATAGACACATAGGATAACACGCCGGGGATGGACACATAGGATAACATGCTGGGGATGGAGCGGAATGCTGCGTTCCAGGGCCATCTTCACTGTATTTTCCATGAGAGCTGTCAATTTATTTCTCTGGGGAAATCTTCAGTGGCAGAGATGACTATGATGGTCATATATAATTGACTAAAGGCAGTTTTTGTGTTTTAAACATGTGAGTGCAATTAATGCAACTTTTTTGGGAATAAATTTCTCTTGACAATATTACACTATTAGTTTTTTTCTTTTTTATTTTGGGCAAATTGTGTGGAAAATCCTTCCATTGGAGCATCTTTCTGAAAGGTGGAGGTCCCTATTGGCAGGATATTCATTATCCAAAAAGCGTTTCTGACTCTTAAACTTTTGAGAGTCCATTTCATTTGGTGAGTGCCAATATATATTGGTTGTCATAAAGGGTGTCAACACACTGAAGTTTCCTTTGCACGAGAACCATCACTATTTCTTTGGAGAGCACATTGGATGTGGAATATTTTAATTCTTTAGATTGGGACTGTTTCTTTATTGTTCTGATTTGGACACTAATATTATTAAAAAATAATATATACAGTTGTGTTCAAAATAATAGCAGTGTGTTGAAAAAAGTGAATAAAGCTGAAAATCCTTCTAATATCTTTTATTTCCATCCACACAAATGCATTGGGAACACGACACATTCTATTCCAAATCAAAACATGAAGAAAAATACATCAAATTTGTGTTGTTCCTCTAAAAAAATGGAAGAAAAGTGAATATTAGACGGTTCAAAAAAATCGCAGTGTTTGTATTCTTCTTTACAAACTCAAACATTCACTATATAAACTGAGAAATGTTTGAAGATTTTGCTTTCCTTTGAATGACTTCATGAATATTTGGTTGTAGTCGCACTGTTTCTGAGAACTGCTGTACATCTGTGTTGCATGGAGTCACCCAACTTCTGGCCCCTGTGATCAGGTATTCCAGCCCAGGATGATTGGACCACATTCCACAGTTCTTCTCTATTTCTTGGTTTTGCCTCAGAAACGGCATTTTTGATGTCACCCCACAAGTTCTCTATTGGATTAAGATCCGGGGATTGGGCTGGCCACTCCATAACGTCAATCTTGTTGGTCTATATATTTCTCAAAAACAAAGCACACCAAATAAAAACCCAGAAAAGTAGTCTACCTCCACCCTTGAAGGTTAAAGATAATAATAAAAAACTTTTCTTAAAAAAGTCCAAAATCTCAAAACACACCCCACTTTTATAAACAAATATTCAATAAACAAATGTTCAAATAAAGTCTCTTTTATTCTTCTTTTCCACGAAAAAATCCTTTTTCTCAACACCCGTACATTCTGATGCCCATATACCTCAAAAAGAAAAAACTTAACATAGTGTCATACCTTTTTAGAAATCAAAACACACGTGCCCTTAACAGTGCACCATGCACTACTTGTGAAAACACTCAAGCAAACGAGGAAAAAAAAAAAAATATATATATATATATATATATATATATATTAACTCTCTATGTGAATATCAGCCTATATTATTAATATAGGTATCCGTGTCACCAAATCTATGACCAGTGTGACAAATACAAATCACATCCACTATGTGAGTCTGTGACACTTATGACACTGCAACTTCGTGACACCACACTTGCAATAAGTGATCAAACACACATCCCCAACCAAAACCGTGATCTCCAACTCCTTGTGTAAGATGGATAATTACCCTCTATAACCACAGACAGGGCTAGATATAGATCTCCTTAGCTGTAGAAATCCATCCAATATTAGGTCCAATAAAGTATTATATCTTCCATTCTCCTCATAAGAAAATCCAAGTTACATATGGTAGATTCAAATAAATGACAGACTTTATTCAACAACTTACATTGCAGTAAGAGTAAAACAGCTTCTCCTCATCAAGGTGTACAAGCAGACAAGCTAGGGAACACTGGCCACATGTTCCCACTTCCAAGATGGCCACGATCGCACTTCCTGTCAATGTTAATGCGTCTGACGTCACCAAATCTGACGCGTTTCGTCACTTCCAGTGACTTTTTCAAAGGACCCAGGGCCAGAGCATCCAGGAGCAGCAGCGTTTTGGCAGAAAAACTTAAACGCATATTTATTTATTTCAGGTACTTATATATCGCCATCAATGTACGCAGCACTTTACATATATATTGTACATTCACATCAGTCCCTAACCCTCAAGGGGCGTACAATCTAAGGTCCCTAACTCACATCCATACATTGACTATGGACAATTTAGACAGGATCCAATTAACCTACCTGCATGTCTTTGGAGCGTGTGAGGAAACCGGAGTACTCGGAGGAAACCCACGCAGGCACAGGAAGAACATGCAAACTCCAGGCAGGTGGTGCCATGGTTGGGATTCAAACCAATGACCCTAGTACTGCCAGGCGGAGGTGCTAACCACTAGGCCACTGTGCCGCCCGTCGTATTAACGCTAGGCGCATTTAGTGTTACTTCTTTTCAATGGCCAGAGTAAATTATTATTCTGGTCAATTAAATTATTTCACACCCAAGCAGGGGTGAACTGACAACTCATGGGGCCCCCGGGCAAAAGGGAATCATGGGGCCCCTGTGTCCTCGCCCACACTCAAAAAAGCCTATGAAAAAGCCAATGAAAGGTACCAGGGGCATCTCATGGGGCCCCCTATTGACCCCGGGTCCTTGGGCAGTGCCCGAGTGCTCGAATGGTCAGTCCACCCCTGCACCCAAGCGACTGATGCCTGTAAACGTGCCTAAATGGTTGTAAAAGTCATCTGACACTTTGACCAGCGTCAGATGATTTTTCTGCCAAAACACTGCTGCCAAGAGGAGGAGCGTTTTAAAATGTTCTGTGTGCATGGACACATAGGATAGCAAGGAGGGCCATTTGAAAGCAGTAAAAAAATAGCCTGACACCCCTAAGAGTTTGCAGGAGGCCTTGCAGGTTTGTTTTTTAAACTGGAAACGGGGGAGGGGGAGTTGCGGTGATATTTTAAATACTTTAATTTATGTAGTGTTTTTTGTATGCATATGTTTTGGGTTTTTTTTGCACTGGTTTCTAATCTGTAAATCATTGTTGAGACGATGAGACTAATATTAGTACTATGGTACACTTTCTCTAGCCCATAACAAACTGTCGCTAGCCTTACAGAAGCGGTTTGTGTTATGGCTCTGCGTTACTTTAACTGACAATTGCGCAATCATGCAACACTGCACCAAGATTAAATTTACGTCATTTTTTCCCCACGAATTGAGATTTCGTTCGGTGGTAATTGATTGCCTGTGTGTTTTTTATTTTTTGCGCTATAAGAAAAAAAGACCAACAATTTTAAGGAACAAAAACAATATTTTGGACTTTTTGCTATAAAACAAGTCCAGTAAAAAAAATGTAAAAATCAAATTTCGTCATACATTTCAGCCAAAATGTATTCTGCGACATGTCTGTGCTAAAAAAAACCCCAACACATGTAAATTAATTGGTTTACGTGAAAGTTATAAGAAATGGCGGTATAGATACTGGAATTTTTTTTTCTATACTAATAATAGCTGCGATCAGAAACTTATGGCGACAATCAGCAACTTATGGCAGTGATCAGCGACTTATGGCAGTGATCAGCAACTTATGGCAGTGATCAGCGACTTTTGGCAGGACTGCGGGACTGGGGTGGACATTCTGACACTGGGGGGTAACTAACTTGGGGTCACTGACATCCCCAGTGACACCAATACAGTGATCGGTGCAAAAAAAAAGCACTGACACTGTACTAATGGCACTGGGGAGGAAGGGGTTAACATTTTTAGGCAATCAAAGGGTTAACTGTGTGAGGGGAGTGTTTTACTAGTGGGCGGGGTGCAGGGGCGGACTGACCATTTGGAAACTCGGGAACTGCCCGAGGGCCCGGGATCAGTAGGGGGCCCCATGAGATGCACCTGGTACCTTTTTCATAGGCTTTTTTTAATTTGGGCAAGGATACAGGGGCCCCATGATCCCCTATTGCCCGGGGGCCCCATGAGTTGTCAGTCCGCCCCTGGCGGGGTGTGTACTTCACTGTTACACACTGTCCAGGAAAGCTAAGCTCTGCTCTCCGAAACAGTGTGCTGTAAACTGACAGGGAGGAGAGCTGCATTGAAAACAATGCAGCTGTGCTCCCTGTCAGTGTTTGCTGGTAATCACCGGCTGGGACCCGGTGACTGACACCCGCAGCCTCGATCGGTGCCATGGGTATGGCGGTCGCACGCCTCACGCGCCCCCTAGCATGTAAACAAGATGACGTTTATAAACACGATCCTGTGCACAGGGGCCACTTTGCAGCAGTATATGTACTGTGAGCGGTCCCCTAGTGGTTAAAAAGCGAATTGTTTGTATTGTTCCCAGGTCAGAGACTCCAAGTCCTCAACTGTTGTCAAGCTCAATGTTCCTTCACAAACACTCTAAGTCAAGAATGAGTCTTTAGGTGCCTTATATGTTATGGATAACCTGGAAATCAGTCTATTGCCAATCATCTGAAGCCAACCATGTTCACCTGAACTTTGATCCACCTCCTCTTCTTCCTGCTTGCTCTGGCATCTCAGATAGGGGTGATTTCCAGGCTTGCTTGAAATCCTCCACATATAGCTGACCACAGCAAGCTTTATTTACGAGAAGCTTTTGTATATACTGACTTGTTTCCACTTTAGAATGTTTCACTATGCCTGCTAATCAATGCATCACCACTGGTATGGTACACTTCCTTTAGCCCACAGGAATCTGTCCCTACCAATAAAAGACTAGCTGTTTTTATTGTCCCCAGGCCAATGGTTCCCACTTTGGTACACTTTATTTAGCCTACTCTATTCCTTCCATTAAAAGGATAATTATTGGTAATTGCCCCAAACAAAGGGTTCCTAGTCCTCCCTTGGTACCAAGCCCAACGTTCCTTCACAAAAGCTCTATCTAAGGCAAGAACAGGTCTTTAGGTGACTCAAACCTTATGGATACTCCAGAAACCATTCTGTACCCTATCATCAGGAGCCAACCATGCTCACCTTCACTTTGATCCATCTCTTTTTCTCCCTGCATGATGTGCCATCTCAGATAGGTCTCAGATAGGTTTGATTTGTCCCCTTGCATGCACTCCACCATGTAACTCTGACTACAACCAGAAGCATCTGTAAATACCAAGCTGTTTTCAATTCACTTTAGAATGTTTTATGGTGAAAAGGTCGGCCTTAATATACAGACAAAAATGTCAGAAGCCCCAGAAGGAAGAAAATTAGTCTGTCATTGATGAATTGACGAGACAGAAGAAAAAGCAAAGAGTAATTTCCTGGGTGACCCTTATCTAAAGCACATCCTGTTGGGTTTCATGTCATGTATAATTTTCACCGTCGATTCTGTAGGTCTTCATTCAATCTTCTGCTGAAAATTAGCTGAATTTTTGAACCATTACGAGTTGACCTTCAGATCAGTGAGACTTAACGCAGACCCATAGATAAATCAAGTATCGTCAAGTGAACAATCATCAGAAACGGATGACTTTAAGTATGAAAAAGTCATCACTTCTGTGAAATCTTGGAATGTGGGTTCCCACTGTTTGACGAATATTGACGATGTGGATGATAATTGTTTATGATTCAGGAAGGGCCATTAATTGGCTTTTTTTTTTTTAAATGTCTACCCCACCCCCCCCCCCCCCACATGCCTTTCCCAAAGACCACATGACCAATGGTTCAGCTCCCGTGGTATGGTTGACTACCAGAAAGCCCAAATTTTCTTATATTCTTTGAAAAAGGTGACTTCCCCATACTTGACATTTTATCCTCACTTAATATGATATAGCTAGATTGTTCAAATATAGTGGGCCATTCAGTGACTAAGTCTGTATGAATAAATTCCTGAAGTGTAGCAAAATACAACAGTAATAAAATTGTACATTTTATTTGTTTACTTATTTCAGTGGTTTAGGGGTTAATATAAAGTTGTTTAATTTATATAGTGTTCTCTAGATTTATATAATTTGTGTGTGTGTATATATATATATATATATATATATATATATATGTACAAATACACATATATATATTATTTTTTTATTATTATTATTTTTATTTATTTATTTGCATTTTGTTGCTTTTTTTTTTTGCATTTTTAGTGGCTTTACATTTTTTTTTTTACTTTTTTCACTTTCTTTTTTTTTTTTCTTTCCATGAAAAAAGTAAAGGAAGGAGACTGAGGAGGGAATGTTTTTTGGCACAATAACAGCTCCAGTATAGTTAGCTTCTGTAACCAAATGCACCCTTAGAAACCACCAAAAGTCAAGTTTGAGAAGTAGTGACCAGAGATTTGCACTAGTTTTAAGGCCTTGTGCCAAGTGACTGCCCTATTGCATTGTGAACATAGTAGGTTGGCTGCTGAGCAAAGGTACCATTTATTTTATTTATATATTTCAGGTACTTATATAACGCTGTCAATTTACACAGCGCTTTACACATATATATTGTACATTCGCATCAGTCCCTAACCCTCAAGGGGCGTACAATCTAAGGTCCCTAACTTATATTCATACATACATGAACCAATTTAGACAGGATCCAAGTAACCTACCAGCATGTCTTTGGAGTGTTGCAGGAAACCGGAGTACCAGGAGAAAACCCATGCAGACACAGAGAGAACATGAAAACTCCAGGCAGGTGGTGCCGTGGCTGGGATTCGACCCAAAGCCCCAAGTACTGCCAGGTGGAAGTGCTAACCATTTAGCCACTGTGCTGCCCAATTTAAAGAATGCTTTGCATTTTTCCAATGAATGGAAACCATTCTCTGACTGGACAAAGCGGAGAGCATGATGTCATCACCTCATCTCTCCACCTCAACCTATCAGAGAATGCTTTGCTTGCATTGAGAAAATGCAAAATGAACTCTGAATGGTGCCCTGACCTCTTGTTCACAATGCAGCAGGGTAGCCACTTGGCCTGGGACCCAAAAGCTAGTGGAGATCACTGGAGTAGCGGTGTTTACCATAGTGATTTTCCGCTTCTAAAGGGATCCCACTGGTATGGTACATTGTTGCATTAGTGTAAGCTGGATCAACGTAACTATGTATAAAATATCAAAACCTGGAATTCTTTTTAAATTTCACCTTTCTTGTTGACTCCAAATGGTAAAATGTTGCCAATACTGCCTAATTTTTCCCAAATTTTTGTCTGTAATGCACATATCTCCTGGCAGAATAAACAGTTTATATATATGCATGTGTATTTATGTGTTTGACTGGAGCAGCACTTTTAGCAGTGGTTGGTGTTGCCAAAAAGACAGTGGCTACCTGGAGACAGTGTGAAGTCATGTCTTTTCCCCGCGGTGTAGAATGGGAGGTTTTCTTGTAGGAGCAGAGAGGGACACATTTTCGCTGTAGTGGTGATATCGAATCTTGTGAGTACAGGACCGGCTTGTGTGCAGAGGAAGATAGTGATCAAACACCTGCAGGGTAATGATTACTTCGGGCTCTTTGCAATACTACAAATATTTAATACTGTATGAAAACCACGGGTAATTTAAGGACTTTTCCATCAGCGCTGTCTCATCTGTGAAATGAGCTGTTAACCCATGCAAGTGGCATTCATCGCCAAGGAAAAATTACTGCAACGGGTGCCAATTTTTAAGGGTCATTTCACTTATAATTCAACCTAAATATTGTTAAATTAAAACCGCACTCTAGGTAGATAAAAGACCGCCAATTAATACAGATCTATATTCACTTAACATATACACTATATGACCAAAAGTAAATTGGAACTTGATCATCGCACCTACGCCGTATGACCAAAAGTATGTGGCCACCCTGTTGAATAAGTTCAGGTGTTTCCAGAGAAGGCTACTGTTATTATTACAGAATACAGAAACATTTTAGACATTTGTGAACTTCCAACCTTGCAGTAACAGTCTGGGGAAGGATTTCTTCTGTTCTTGCATGATAGTGCCCCTGTGTACAAAGCTGGCTCCATAAAGACATGGTTTGATGAGTTTGGTGTGGGAGAACTTGAGTGTTCTGTACAGAGCACTGACCTCAACCCTACTGAACACCTTTTGCTTGATTTGGAATGAGCCAGGTCTTCTCATCCAACATCTCCGTAAAGATACGGTTTGGTGTGGAAGAACTTGAGTGGCCTGCACAGAGCACTGACCTCAACCCTACTGAACACCTTTTGGCATGATTTGGAATGAGCCAGGTCTTCTCATCTAACATCTCCATAAAGATATGGTTTGGTGTGGAAGAACTTGAGTGACCTGCACAGAACCCTGACCTCAACCCTACTGAACACCTTTTGGCATGATTTGGAATGAGCCAGGTCTTCTCATCCAACATCTCCATAAAGATACGGTTTGGTGTGGAAGAACTTGAGTGGCCTGCACAGAGCCCTGACCTCAACCCTACTGAACACCTTTTGGCATGATTTGGAATGAGCCAGGTCTTCTCATCTAACATCTCCATAAAGATATGGTTTGGTGTAGAAGAACTTGAGTGACCTGCACAGAGCCCTGACCTCAACCCTACTGAACACCTTTTGGCATGATTTGGAATGAGCCAGGTCTTCTCATCCAACATCTCCATAAAGATACGGTTTGGTGTGGAAGAACTTGAGTGGCATGCACAGAGCCAGGGGCGGTCTGACCATTCGAGCACTCGGGCACTGCCCAAGGGCCCAGGGTCAGTAGGAGTCCCCATGAGATGCCCCTGGTGCCTTTCATTGGCTTTTTCATAGGCTTTTTTGGGTGTGGGTGAGGACACAGGGGCCCCATGATCCCCTATTGCCCAGGGGCCCCATGAGTTGTCAGTCCGCCCCTGCACAGAGCCTAACCTCAACCCTAATGAACTCCTTTTGGCATGATTTGGAATGAGCCAGGTCTTCTCATCTAACATCTCCATAAAGATACGGTTTGGTGTGGAAGAACTTGAGTGACCTGCACAGAACCCTGACCTCAACCCTACTGAACACCTTTTGGAATGATTTGAAATAAGCCAGGTCTTCTCATCCAACATCTCCATAAAGATACGGTTTGGTGTGGAAGAACTTGAGTGGCCTGCACAGAGCCCTGACCTCAACCCTACTGAACACCTTTTGGCATGATTTGGAATGAGCCAGGTCTTCTCATCCAACATCTCCATAAAGATACGGTTTGGTGTGGAAGAACTTGAGTGGCATGCACAGAGCCAGGGGTGGTCTGACCATTCGAGCACTCGGGCACTGCCCAAGGGCCCAGGGTCAGTAGGAGTCCCCATGAGATGCCCCTGGTACCTTTCATTGGCTTTTTCATAGGCTTTTTTGGGTGTGGGTGAGGACACAGGGGCCCCATGATCCCCTATTGCCCAGGGGCCCCATGAGTTGTCAGTCCGCCCCTGCACAGAGCCTGACCTCAACCCTATTGAACTCCTTTTGGCATGATTTAGAATGAGCCAGGTCTTTTCATCCAACATCTCCATAAAGATACGGTTTGGTGTGGAAGAACTTGAGTGACCTGCACAGAACCCTGACCTCAACCCTACTGAACACCTTTTGGAATGATTTGAAATAAGCCAGGTCTTCTCATCCAACATCTCCATAAAGATACGGTTTGGTGTGGAAGAACTTGAGTGGCCTGCACAGAGCCCTGACCTCAACCCTACTGAACACCTTTTGGCATGATTTGGAATGAGCCAGGTCTTCTCATCCAACATCTCCATAAAGATACGGTTTGGTGTGGAAGAACTTGAGTGGCCTGCACAGAGCCCTGACCTCAACCCTACTGAACACCTTTTGGCATGATTTGGAATGAGCCAGGTCTTCTCATCCAACATCTCCATAAAGATACGGTTTGGTGTGGAAGAACTTGAGTGGCATGCACAGAGCCAGGGGTGGTCTGACCATTCGAGCACTCGGGCACTGCCCAAGGGCCCAGGGTCAGTAGGAGTCCCCATGAGATGCCCCTGGTACCTTTCATTGGCTTTTTCATAGGCTTTTTTGGGTGTGGGTGAGGACACAGGGGCCCCATGATCCCCTATTGCCCAGGGGCCCCATGAGTTGTCAGTCCGCCCCTGCACAGAGCCTGACCTCAACTCTATTGAACTCCTTTTGGCATGATTTAGAATGAGCCAGGTCTTTTCATCCAACATCTCCATAAAGATACGGTTTGGTGTGGAAGAACTTGAGTGGCCTGCACAGAGCCCTGACCTTACCCTAGTGAACACCTTTTGGCATGACTTAAAATGAGCCAAGTCTTCTCATCCAACATCTCCATAAAGATACAGTTTGGTGTGGAGAAACTCGAGTGGCCTTGACAGAGCCCTGACCTCAACCTTACTGAATACATTTGGGATGAATTGAAATGAGCCAAGTCTTCTCATTCAACATCTCCATAAAGATACGGTTTGGCGTGGAAGAACTTGAGTGGCCTGCACAGAGCCCTGACCTCAACCCTACTGAATACATTTGGGATGAATTGAAATGAGCCAAGTCTTCTCATTCAACATCTCCATAAAGATCCGGTTTGGTGTGGAAGAACTTGAGTGGCCTGCACAGAGCTCTGATCTCAACCATACTGAACAGCCTTGGGATGAATTGGAATACTGATTGTGATCCAGGTCTTCTGGTCCAACATCAGTACCTGAGCTCACAAATGTTCTTTTCCTTGAATGGGCCCAAATTTCCACAGACATGCTACATCAAGGAGGAGCCAGGTAAGGGACCCAAGAAGAGGAGGATCTAGTCTGCTCTGTGCAAAACCACAGTAGGTAAGTATAACATGTTTGTTATTTTCCACAAAAAAACTTTAATATCACTTTAAATAGACTCGAGCTGACCAAAAATGGCTGCTGGATCCACATGGGGTGGCAGTATCCAGTTAGATAGTTTCCTCAGTGACCCAGGAAACCATAGAGAAACCATGTTCCTCTTGACTTTCTCTCCCCATGCAATGCCTCTGTGGTTGAGTGCCACCTGTAGATGAAAAAGTAGATTGCACATGCCTACAAGTTGGCAGCAAGGGAAGCAAGAAAATTAATTTGCTGTGGTTAGGGTCTACCAGAAATCAAGGACCTCAGCCAAAGCAGACCATGCAACCGCTATGGGGCCCAGATGCTACATAGTAATCTATGCAGGTAGCAACATCATGTAGCAATACATTGGGATAAATCAAGTGTATATACAACTTGGAAACCTCTATTGGATTGCTATGAAAACAACTAAAATTCTGTATTACCATAACAATTGCCTTCTAGATAAGATTAGAGAGACAGGAGGGCCCCCTAATGGTTCTGCGGTGGGGCCCCATGACACATTTGCTACAGCCCTGCCAGGAATCCTCCAAATAAAGTGACAGAGCTGTGCTTTTATTACCCATAAATGGAGTCTGCTTGTTTCACAAAACATCCAAGTCAGCACTTTTCAGACCTGTAAAAATAGCGAGCGAGACGGGACAGGCCAGGACAGATCAGAGCGCTGCAGGCACAACGCTCTCCTGCCACTCACGCTCCAATTACAAGGCTGATATGTTGGGTTTGTCTGCTGTCTTATCTCCTCTGACAGTTGTTTTAATGCGATCTTTACACTGCGATAAAAAACATTGTTGGCTGGCTCCAAGGATTATTAAAGGTAGACTCTAATCCAAACTGAAAATGAAGTTATTAACTCCTTGCCCTCCGGAGGATTCCCCCCCCCCCCCTTCCTTCCTGACCAGGCCATTTTTTGCGATACGGCGCTGCATTATTTTAACTGACAATTGTGCGATCATGCAACGCTGCACCCAAATAAAATTTATGTCTTTTTTTCCCTACAAATAGAGCTTCCTTTTGGTGGTATTTGATCGCTTTTGCAGTTTTTATTTTTTGCGCTATAAACAAAACAGCCCGACAAATATGAAAAAAATAATAATTTTTTTACTTTTTGCTATTAACCTCCTCGGCGGTATGATTATTTCCGATTTTTGGTGCTGAAAGCGGTACCATTTTTTTCCATGGAAATATGTAGTTTTTTATTGTAGGCTGTAATATTTAGGAATAACTCACTGAAATCTGTCCGAACAAGAGTCTAGTAAACATCCCGGGGATGATAAAACTTGAAACACAAAATCATAAATTATAATTTAATAAATAATCATAAAAAATAATAATATAATAATAATACATTTAATTCAATAATATAATCAAACCAAAAACACTGAAATGTGAAATAGAGCGCCAAGTTCGCACATCACTGAGCAAAGTCGCAGAATCGTTTCCAGTGTCTGATGATGAATTTCCCCCACGAATCATTATCACTCAATTCTGCAAGTGGTTCTGATTTACTATCGCTGTTCTCTAGCCGGTCTAAAACCGCTTTTGACCTAAAGGGACGCTTTTTGGACACCATGGACGTTTCTCAGTTTCCAGGCAGAAAGAACATTCAAAATGCAGGCAGGGCGCCGGACAAAGCACTCGGGACAAAATGTATGTGAAATGGTTTGATACAGGAATGTTTTACTGTGTAAAATTGTTTTGAAAAAAATGACATTTTTTTTAAATCTTCAAATTTCCCGCCGCCGGCAGCAGCGCCCGTACGTCCCGACGTCACAGGGACCGGAACACAGGAGCCGGATGCCGGCATCGGCCGGAGGAGATGGCCGGGGACGCTGCAGGGGACACATCGCGGGAGCGAAGGACAAGGTAAGTGCTGCAGGGACTCCCTATGCAGCGCCGCATGGTAAGCCCGAGTGTAGCTCGGTGTTACCGCTTTTGGTGCAGACATTTTACCCCGAGCTACACTCGGGAATACCGTTAGGGAGGTTAAACATGTCCGGTAAATAAAAAATTAAAAAGTCAAAATTCATCATAAATTTCGGTCAAAATGTATTCTGCTCCGTGTCTTTGCTAAAAAAAATCCTAATACGTGTAAATTAGTTGGTTTACGTGAAAGTTATAGCCAGGGGAGGACTGACAACTCATGGGGCCACCGGGCAATTTGGGAATCATGGGGCCCCTGTGTCCTTGCCTAAACTCAAAAAAGCCTATTAAAAAGGTACCAGGGGCATCTCATGGGGCCCCCTACTGACCCCGGGCCCTCAGTGCCTGAGTTTCCAAATGGTCAGTCCGCCCCTGGTTATAGCGTTTACAAATGGCGGTATATATACTGGATTTTGTTTTATTTTACTTGTAATGGCAGCGATCAGCGACTTATAGTGGGATTGCGGCGGGCATCCTGACACTGGGGGGGGGGGGGGGACTGACTTGGCGTCACTGAAATCCTCAGTGACACCAATACAGTGATCAGTGCTAATAAAAAGCACCGATGCTGTACCAATGGCATTGGGCAGGAAGGGGCTAGCACGTGGGGCCATTAAAGGGTTACCTGTGTGCTGTTTTACTATGTGGGCTGTGTGTGTGTTTCACTGTAAGCATGCTGCTTTGTATGGCTCTGCTATGCAGAGCCATACAAAGCAGTGTGCAGGAGCTGACAGGGGAGAGTATTGTTTACTGTATTGTTTACATGCAGGTCTCTCCCCCGTCGGGGAATCACCGTCTGGGACCCGGTGATTGACAAGGCTGCGAATGGCGGCGCGGGTATGGCACATGCGCCCCCTACCAGGAACTGCAGAATCGCTTATATATACGAGATTGTGCACACCCATGCCACCCTGTAGCAATATTTCTGCTTTAGGGCGATGCGGAAGTGGTTAAAGCTGAACTCCGGGAACAAAAGCTTTCATTTAAATGTATTCCTCGATAGCCATAAAGGACATAAATCTATGTTGCATGCACCAAATGCCTTTGCAAACCTGGATGTTACCTTGTAAAAGTAGCAGTGACATCATTACTCTACTGTACATAGACTACGCAGAAAGCAGAACTGTGGGAGGGGCCCTGAAGGTCCACCTACTACAGGCTGCCTGCAGAAAACTACAGGAGGGGGCGGAGACAAGACCAGTCACTCTGCACAAGGAGAGAGAGTAGCAGTGAGCGGTCTTTATTACAGGAAGTCTGACACTGGATGACTGCACAGATCTGGAAGAAATGCCTTTGCAAGCCTGGATGTTACCTTGTAAAAGTAGCAGTGACCTCATTACTCTACTGTACATAGACTACGCAGAAAGCAGAACTGTGGGAGGGGCCCTGAAGGTCCACCCACTACAGGCTGCCTGCAGAAAACTACAGGAGGGGGCGGAGACAAGACCAGTCCCCCTGCACAAGGAGAGAGAGTAGCAGTGAGCGGTCTTTATTACAGGAAGTCTCACACTGGATGACTGCACAGATCTGGAAGAATCACACAAAGCTCACCGAGATTCAAGAAGAATCCACAGGAGGAACGGATTAAGACAATATGTGCTTTTCCTGGAGTTTAGCTTTAAATTCATCGTAAGGGTTGAACTAAATTCCCTCCCAGGTATGCCATGTCACTGTTCCCTTTCAATCTACAGACAACATCATTCCTTTTATTTTCAACCATGGCAACAATATTTGCAGAGAAGCAGGATTGGTCCTGTAATTGGCTAATTTCCTCCTCCCGAACACAGCATAGAACTCAAGGTCAGAAGACAAACAAGTAGATATGAGTAACAGTTCTTCAGTGGAGACACAGAAAGAAATTGAAATGATCTTATTGGCTCCAAACTGCAGCTCGGGGGTAGATGTAGCCCTTTGCTTGCTTGGGGCAAGCAAGAAACTGACACCAATGAAGGGGCACAATTCCTCCCAATGACACCAATGATGGGGCACAATTCCTCCCAATGACACCAAAGATGGTGCACAATTCCTCCCAATGACACCAAAGATGGTGCACAATGCCTCCCAATGACACCAAAGATGGGGCATTGGTTATTTCCAATGACGTCTGGACCTTTTCTGCTCCAAGTGGCCATGGTCCAGCTCCCCGTAAGTCTGTAAACTGGCCCTTTGTTTGGAAAGTTTGGAGACCCCTGATCTACACAATCAGGGAATCCCACATCACAATCTGCAAACTCAGGGAATCCCACACCACAATCTGCATGATCCAGGAATCTCACGTCACAATCTGTGTGGTCCAGGAATCTCACGTCACAATCTGCATGGTCCAGGAATATCAAATCACAATCTGCATGGTCCAGGTATATCTCGCCACAATCTGCAGGATCCAGGAATCTCTCGCCATAATCTGCATGGTCCAGAAATCTCAAGCAACAATCTGCATGGTCCAGGAATATCAAGTCACAATCTGCATGATCCAGGAATCTCTCGCCATAATCTGCATGGTCCAGAAATTTCAAGTAACAATCTGCATGGTCCAGGAATCTCGCGCCACAATCTGCATGGTCCAGGAATCTCACGCCACAATCTGCATGGTCCAGGAATCTCACGCCACAATCTGCATGGTCTAGGAATATCACACCACAATCTGCATGGTCCAGGAATATCACACCACAATCTGCATGGTCCAGGTATATCTCACCACAATCTGCATGGTCCAGAAATCTCATCTGCAAACTCAAGGAACCCATGCCACAATCTACATGCTTGGGAAATCCCATGCCACCATATGGGCCCTCGGGGAATTCCATGCCACAATCTGCACAATCTGGGAATCCCACACCACAATCTGCACACTCAGGGAATCCCACACCACAATCTGCACACTTGGGGAATCCCACACCACAATCTGCACACTTGGAATCCAATGCCACAAATTGTATGTTGTGCAACTGAATAAAAAGAAAATCTCATTGCATCCTGCACATGCAAGGACTAGAGGCCCAGGTTTTGGAGCAGGAAGTCCCTTCTTCATCAAGAATGGAGGACTAATAAAGACTTCAGACTCCTTACCTGACCCCTATACACTGAGAAAGTTGCATTTGCAGTCTGTCAACCATGGGAAGATAATGTTTTTTTTTTTTTATTAATTTGCAGTAGTTCTGAAGGGGGCAAGGCAAACTTAGGTCCACCTTGCAAAAGCCCTGGTGAGCCCTGCTCCTTATGGTTAGCCAAAACCAACAAACATGTACTAGATGAAGAGAGAGTTCCCCCCCAAAGCAGAGGAGAAAGGAAGCAGAGGGCCACACGTCCTCCACCGAGACTTCAGCGTAGCCCTACACTCCTTCAGTGAAGAAATGACACCAAAATAAGTGCAGTGATAAACAGTGAGAAAAAATAAAGAATGGTGCCAAAGTGCAAGATAATGGCTAGGCCTTGTAACAAGAATTGCCCCTATCTCAGCCAAAAGACCTAGCCCAGGATGTAAAGTGTAGAAAAAGGATTGGTGCCGTGACCAAAGTTCTGCTTCTCACAGTGAGGCCCTAAACCCATAGTGTGACTTTGGCAACCTGGGGGTTCCACTTCCAGGAGAAGGGACACCTTCCTAGCCCCTAGCCAGAGAACGTAGCACAGCTTCAATGAGGAGGCAGTGGTCCCCTCAGAATCCTCTACACCAGGAACACACTCCAAATCCCCACCTAATTTGGTTTCTTTCCTACTAGGAAGGCCCTCAGGAACCCCATCATACCAGTAGGGATACTATACAGCCAGCTATCCAAAAGGCCAGAATGATGGAGGAACACCTCTACCGGACACTGATAATATCAGATACTACACTTGGTCTTAGCCAAAGGGTTGAGAAACAAAAAATACAGAGGCTTGCTATAGGTGACCCCATATTGAAGTTGCTAGTTGTCTGGGTGGTGGGGTGACTCCTTCGGAGTCACCAACCTAGAACAAACACTCAACATGCAGAGTCAGGACAAAGTCCAAACTTCCAATCCTCGATCTGGGTCAGTGCCGAAGCCAGGCAATGATGGTCTGCAGAAGAAGCTCACTGATGGCAGCCCAGGTATGTGTCCCATGACAAGTTTCCTCTAACATCACCTTGATCTGGGCGAGCGGTGCATTCTAGGTCACCCCTCCAGCAAACAATCTAATTACTTTTCAGGCAAGTGATCTAACCGCAAAGTGTCACGCCCACATGAATCTGCCATTATGGAATGGTTGGAGATTTACCCGAATTAATTAAACGTGTAGGCTGATGAAACAATGCCGAGCTATTAATAGCAGACGTCTTTTTGCCTGTAAATGCTCTGACTTGTCGCCTCAGGCCTCCTGCCATGCTGGTAACGCTCAGAAAAACAAAATGCAAGCCAAAGGTTGTATGTGGGTAGAAAATGGGACCCTGGCCAGAATGTGTCAGCAGATTGGCTCTGCCAGCTAAGAAAGAGCACCTGTCATCTGCGTGCCATAAGGCAGCCATGTTGTAATGCTGCAGCTTTTTCAGTTCAAATACAACATTTATTTTTAACTTTACACTGAAAGCACCCCTGTTACCCCCGGGGTTCACACCTATGTGGCCGTGCGGGCCGCGTTTTGCTTGGGCACGAGAGCCCATTCATTTGAAATTGGGCAGCACAGTGGCTAAATGGTTAGCACTTCCACCTGCCAGTACTAGGGTCGTTGGTTCGAATCCCAGCCACTGTACCACCTGCCTGGAGTTTGCATGTTCTCCCTGTGCCTGCATGGGTTTCCTCCGGATACTCTGGTTTCCTCCCACACTCCAAAGACATGCTGGTAGGTTAATTGGCTCCTGTCTAAATTGTCCCTAGTATGTGTATGTATGAATGTGAGTTAGGGACCTTAGATTGTACACCCCTTGAGGGTTAGGGACCTTAGATTCTACACCCCTTGAGGGTTAGGGACCTTAGATTGTACACCCCTTGAGGGTAGGGGACCTTAGATTCTACACCCCTTGAGGGTTAGGGACCTTAGATTGTACACCCCTTGAGGGTAGGGGACCTTAGATTCTACACCCCTTGAGGGTTAGGGACCTTAGATTTTACACCCCTTGAGGGTAGGGGACCTTAGATTGTACGCCCCTTGAGGGTTAGGGACCTTAGATTGTACACCCCTTGAGGGTTAGAGACCTTAGATTGTACGCCCCTTGAGGGTTAGGGACCTTAGATTGTACACCCCTTGAGGGTAGGGGACCTTAGATTGTACGCCCCTTGAGGGTTAGGGACCTTAGATTTTACACCCCTTGAGGGTAGGGGACCTTAGATTGTACGCCCCTTGAGGGTTAGGGACCTTAGATTGTACGCCCCTTGAGGGTTAGAGACCTTAGATTGTACGCCCCTTGAGGGTTAGGGACCTTAGATTGTACACCCCTTGAGGGTAGGGGACCTTAGATTGTACGCCCCTTGAGGGTTAGAGACCTTAGATTGTACGCCCCTTGAGGGTTAGAGACCTTAGATTGTACACCCCTTGAGGGTTAGGAACCTTAGATTGTACGCCCCTTGAGGGTAGGGGACCTTAGATTGTACGCCCCTTGAGGGTTAGGGACCTTAGATTGTACGCCCCTTGAGGGTTAGGGACCTTAGATTGTACGCCCCTTGAGGGTTAGGGACCTTAGATTGTACGCCCCTTGAGGGTTAGGGACCTTAGATTGTACGCCCCTTGAGGGTTAGGGACCTTAGATTGTACACCCCTTGAGGGTTAGGGACCTTAGATTGTACGCCCCTTGAGGGTTAGGGACCTTAGATTGTACGCCCCTTGAGGGTTAGGGACCTTAGATTGTACGCCCCTTGAGGGTTAGGGACCTTAGATTGTACGCCCCTTGAGGGTTAGGGACCTTAGATTGTACGCCCCTTGAGGGTTAGGGACCTTAGATTGTACGCCCCTGGAGGGTTAGGGACTGATGTGAATGTACAATATATATATATGTGTAAAGCGCTGCATAAATGGACGGCGCTATATAAGTACCTAAAAATAAAAAAATAAATGGACTCCCGTGACAAGGAAAGAAGTCCCTGCAGTACTCTGGAAAACACATCCCACATGGGAACCTCGGTTCCCAGTACAGTTGCATTTCCCAGTGCGGGCGGCGTGCCATTAGAACTAATGGCATCCTCCTGCGGGTCCACAATTCTCTGTGTGGCTGCACGGATTTTCATGCAGATCCACAGCGGCACCACCTGCACAAATGTGAACTGGGGGTAAAGGAGTGAACATGCTGCTGCCAAGGAGGAGAGACTTGCGATATTTATTTATGGAACCTTTTGTGTACTTTAAGCTCTCCATTCTGCAATAAAATTCTGTAGTGCAAAGGCCTACCGTTTGAATACAAATTGTATGGATGGTTTAGGTAGGTCCTTATATTACGTAATTTGGGGGCTGGGGCAGTTTTAGGATGACCTGGGCTCCGAGGAAGTGGGTTGAATGAGGCTGACCATCAGGTTGAGGACATCTAGTGGCAGAAAAAAAGTACTGCAGAGGAAGAAGGTGAACACGGCAGCAAGACTAGGTTTGTTATTTTATGGGATTGTCATTTTTTTGTTATTTTTGGCTGAGGTTCTGCTTTACCCCTTGCAAAGCACGTAACTTATATATGCAGTGGCAAGAAAGGTGGGCTTTAATGCCCAGCCACCAAATACATGCGTCCCCAGCAGCATAAGGTTTTGTGCTGAGCGTGTACTCACCGAGAGATACTAACACACTGACTGAACTGTCACTGACAGCTCTCAGTCACGGCTTCTGATCCTGAGTCAGTGAAATGCAGGGGCGTAGATAAGGGGTGGGGGTATGGGGGTCCAAATTTCCTGGCTGATGAATGCTTTAAGATGATGAAGTTGCATTGCTGGGGCATTCTCCTGGGTGTCCTTGCCACACTGTCCTGCTAGTGTTGGGGAGAGTATACCAAGCATATACCCGTGCACAGTCATTCATTTATGGGTAGCTTTACATAGCACCTGGACTTCCCAGACAAATGTTACTGTGTGGGTCCAAATTTAAAGCCCCTCCCACTGTTAGTAAAGTTTTTCCAGACCTAGCATTTTCTGCAGCATTCGCACCATGCCACCCTATTGTTCACCTCTGGGTGCCTAACATTTAACCCCCCCCCAAAAAAAAAAAAACCCAATTATCTAATTACAGGTGTACCTCAGTTTATAAACTCCTCACTTAACATAATTTTTGGTTTTTGAATGAAAATCCATTGAAAATAATGCTTTGGTTTACAAATTTTTTACGCATTTTTTCGCAATACGAAGTGTATGTCGGTGCCAATTTTTAAATGCAATTGCCGGATTTTCTTTTTCTTCACTATAGCTCACAGAATTAGCTGTCACTTTCCCCGGAGCTAAATGATACTTTGTTTTTTTTGTATCTCGGGGAACAAAGTAAAAGGAAACATTGTTTCTTTTAACTCCAGGAAATAAACTACAAGGAAACGTTCTTTCAGCTGGGGGGGGGAGTGACAGCTGATTCTCTGTGCCATAGTGAAGAATAAAAAAAAAAAGCCGGTAATTACATTTAAAAATCGGGACTGTCCTATAGTGACAGCGACTATTTTTTAAAACTTAAAACGGATTAATTGGTTTTCAATGCATTCCTATGGGAAACCGCATTTCGGTTTACAAATTTTTTTTTTCGCAATATGAAGTGTATGTCGGTGCCGATTTTTAAATGCAATTGCCGGATTTTTTTTTCCATCACTATAGCTCACAGAATTAGCTGTCACTTTCCCCGGAGCTAAAGGATACTTTGTTTCTTTTATCTCGAGAAACAAACTAAAAGGAAACATTGTTTCTTTTAACTCGGGGAAATAAACTAAAAGGAACCTTACTTTTAGCTGGGGGGAAAGTGACAGCTGATTCTCTGAGCTATAGTGAAGCAAAAAAAAAAGCCGATAATTACATTTAAAAACCAGCACTGACCTATTGTGACAGCGCCTTTTTTTTTTTTTTTACTTTTTTCTGACCTCCAGAATGGATTAATTGGTTTTCAATGCATTCCTATGGGAAACCGCGTTTCGGTTTAGGAATTTTTCGCAATACCAAACGTCCCGGAGAACGCATTAAATTTGTAAACCGAAGTACACCTGTATCTGGTTCCTAAGCATTTGACTTTGTGATATAGAAGTCACACCACCTTCTGAGCATTAAAGCCCACTTAACCACTTCCCGTCCGGCCCATGTACATAAATGGCCGGACAGGAGCAGTGCAGGAGTGGGAGGCCGTTTATAAACGGCCTCCGCATTCACTGCCTGTGCACGAAGGATGCTGTAGAATGGGTGTACTGTCCACTCTCTGCCCCCTTGCTGCGCTGCAACTGGGGCACCTTCCCCTCCTGCCCACCCCTTGTCCCGGCCCTGGTAGACCCTCATATTACATCGTTTTGGTAGGTTGTACAAGGATTGTAAGGTCAGCATTAGGTGGCCCTAATGCAGACCATAGGCGGGTTGAAAATCAGCTGAAAAAAAAAATCAGCCAATTTTTGCACTGTTAATGGGTTAATGGGTCGGCCGTTTTTCGGGGTTTTGGCACATTTTTTTTATTGGTAAAGTTGGAAAATAATCAGCTGATTGAACGATGATGGGCAATCGTTTTACCGATAAAAAAATCTGCGCATGAGCCGTGACCTGGAGGAAGAAGAAGAAAAAGAAGAAGAATTCCAGTCCGCTATTATATTTGACATGAAAGTCTTGCGGTTGCAACAATGTATCCATTTGTATCCAAATAAAAACATCTGTATCTGAAATGGATACAAATAGATACATTGTTGCAACCACAAGACTTTCATGTCAAATATAATAGCGGAGCTCTCTGCAGGGACAGAAGTAATTAAATGCCGACCGTAGAGGGGAATATCGGACGATATTTTTTACCGTTGGTGGTAACGTCGGCCTATTGAACGACCAATTTTTTTTTTTTTTTTTATTAAATGGCCGGTTTTCGACCCATCTATGGCCTGCATAAAGACTTTAAACTGGTCGCAATGTCTTCCATGTGTCTTCTCTATCCTCCCGTCTCGAGTTGTGATGTTCCTGAAAATGTTTGTTGTAGTAAATGAGATCCAATGATGTTCAGATCTATTGAATTCCATCTCCATGGGCAGAGCGGTGCCAAGCGAGAAAGGGAGGCCAGACCTGAGAGGGAGACCAGACCTGGGAGGGAGGCCAGACCTGGGAGGGAGGACAGACCTGAGAGGGAGGCCAGACCTGGGAGGGAGGACAGACCTGAGAGGGAGGCCAGACCTGAGAGGGAGGCCAGATCTGAGAGGGAGGCCAGACCTGGGAGGAAGGCCAGACCTGGGAGGGAGACCAGACCTGGGAGGAAGGGAAGCCAGACCTGGGAGGAAGACCAGACCTGAGAGCAGGGGCGAACTGACAACTCATGGGGCCCCCGGGCAATAGGGGATCATGGGGCCCCTGTGTCCTTGCCCAAACTCAAAAAAGCCAATGAAAAAGGTACCAGGGGCATCTCATGGGGCCCCCTACTGACCCCAGGCCCTCAGGCAGTGCCCAAGTTTTCAAATGGTCAGTCCGCCCCTGATTGAGAGGGAGGACAGACCTGGGAGGGAGGCCAAACCTGAAAGGGAGGTCAGACCTGAGAGGGAGGCCAGACCTGGGAGGGAGGCCAGACCTGAGAGGGAGGCCAGACCTCAAAGGGAGGTCAGACCTGAGAGGGAAGCCAGACCTGGGAGGGAGGGAGGCCAGACCTGGAAGGAAGGCCAGACCTGGGAAGAAGGGAGGCCAGACCTGGGAGGGAGGCCAGACTTGGGAGGAAGGGAGGCCAGACCTGGGAGGTAGGCCAGACCTGAGAGAGAGGCCAGACTTGGGAGGAAGGGAGGCCAAACATGGAAGAGAGGCCAGACCTGTGAGGAAGTGAGTGCAGGAGAACAGCATGAAGCCCGTCCCAACCTTTTCTAACAATTCACACTCTGTAGATCCATCTTCAATCATCATCATCTGCTGAAGGTGAGCCGCCACCAACCCATTAGTCTCATCACGTCAAAGTGTGAACTTTCTTTTCCCAGATTATTGTACTAGAAGTGTCATCTGCAAGAATGCTTCCAGGTACGGACCCTTAGGGGCGCAGGGGGCGGGTTCAGAAACATTGCTGATTGTGGTGAGGGGGCCAAACATGAACTTGTGCTTTAATGCTCATTTCACTGCATACTGTGAACTTCCTCCAATGTGCATTAGAAGCTGCAGCAAATCAGACAGAGCTCCGCCTCATTTCCTGGTGGAGGATTTCCAGCATCATCTAGCTCAGCGTTTATCAACTTATTTTCAGTTGTGACACCCTCTAAAAATGTAGCGCCCTCCTAGTCCACTAGGGGGAGCTAAATTCCGATTGTGAGTTAGGGCCTGGGTGTGATATCTAGCAGGGAGTCAAGGAGCTGAGAGGATCTGCAGACCAGCCCTCTGGAATTTCCCCCTGCTCTAGGACTTTGGAGAAAGATCTAGAAGCAGTGGTAGGATCGGAGGAATGGCTGGTCTGTGCTTTTAGAGGATCCTGTCCAATCCCCAACAGGAGGCTTAACAAGGGACCAGGACAGCCTTTAAGAGTTGTGGTTGGAGAGGAGTTGAGGAGGATGTGAATCTGGAGGCAGGAGCGTGTGAGGGGGCCCAGATGGGGAGAAGGGGAGGGGTTCACCTACAGGCAGAGGACCTTGGAAGGAGGAAAGCTTGGGACTTCACTGAGCCCCTGAGACAGAACTACCTGTGAGGCCCAGCTAAAAGTCCTGGTGTCAGCCACCAACCCACCAGCAACACAGGAGAAGGACTGAGTGAGTAGACCTGCACCCCTGGGCAGATAGGGGAAGGAGCACCAGAAACCAGATTGGTGACTACCCGGGCTGTCATCTCTTAAAGGGGCAGGCACCGGATCCTCTGCTCAGGGATTCCTCCAGGCAGCTGGATAGAGGAAGATCTGGGGTATGGGGTGGTACTGCAGGAGATGCTGGCTAGCTCCATGGTTCAGGAAGTTGTCCCCGGGTTCTCAGTTCCCTTTGGAATCCCATACACCCCTCACCCCATCCAAGCTCTAAATCTCCTAATAGAATTACAGAACGAGCTGAAGGACTGATTACTGACCCCTGGATGCAAGTGGATGCCTGGCTGTGCAGGACTATAGGGGGACTTCAGCGACTCCTAAGGGGGTAGTGCCAGAAAAGTATGCAAAATCCTGAGGTGTCCTAGTCTTAAATGTAAAAAATGTCACTTATCAATGGGGGACCCAACCTCCATGATTCAAGAGGTCCCCCCTTCACATCAGAGTCCATCCTCCATGTCGTGCTTTCTCCTTCACATCAGAGTCCATCCTCCACATCGTGCTTTCTCCTTCAAATCAGAGTATTTCCTCCATGTCACACAGTCCACACTTCATTCAAGAGTCCCCTATTCAAGTCAGAATCCCCCCATCATGTTAGAGGGCCCCTTCACATCAAAGCCCCCCTCCCTTTCAAATCAGAGTCCTTCCTCCATGTCTGAGATCTCCCTTCACATCAATGTCACCTCTTCATGGCCGAGGTGTCCCCTCCCCATCATGTCAGAGGTCCCCCTTCACATCAGAGTCCATCCTCCACGTCGTGCTTTCTCCTTCAAATCAGAGTCTTTCCTCCATGTCAGAGTCCACACTTCATTCAAGAGCCCCTATTCACATCAGAGTCCACTCTTCATGGCAGAGATCCCCCCCCCCCAGACTCTCCAATCACACAACCCCATCCACCACATCAGAGCCCTACCTTTGACCTCAAGCAGCACAGAAGAGAGCAGGAGGTGGAGGAGGTCTGGAGGAAGCGGACTTCCATCCTCTCCTAAATTCTGGGGGTGGCCCTGCATGCCGCCTGCCCTGGACCAGCATCTTCCATTGCCATGGTATGGACTGGCTGGCCGCCAACACCATAGCAATGAATGGCGCTGCACGTCCTGGCCCTAGAGTGTCATTGGTTGTTGTAGTGCTGGTGGCAGGCTGTAGAGGGTGGAGCCTGCTGGGCCCCTCCCACTGCTCTGCTCTCTGCACAGGTTATGCACTGCACACGGATGATGTCACTGCTAATTTTACAAAATAATATCTAGGTTTGCAAAGGCATTTGATGCGTAGAAAGAGCATTTATATCCTTTGTGGCTCCTGAGGAATATATTTAAAATGAAAGTTTTTGTGCCTGGAGTTCAGCTTTATGTTTAGGTTTAGTGTAGGTTCCTCCAAAAACATTCGCTTGGTTGACGAACAACGAAGAAAAAAAAGATGGATATCTTGGTATTTGTACAGAAACATCACAAGGTTTTTCCTTGGCTATTAATAACCTTTTAATGCTCTCCGGCTGCCTTCCCCAGGCTGAGAGGCTCTCTGTGTGAAATTCACATGCCCAGATTACCGGTCGCCCATAGCAACGGACCAAAATATTTTATTTTTATGATGGCGTGCCGCGCGGTCCTGGCCACGCATCTCCAATCACGTTTTAACTATGAAATGTAAAACTGTCAGCACTGAATAATAGTTTGTCATTCCCGAGGGGACGATAAAAAATGCTGCATAATGGTTACATTGGCCTAAAAAAGGTGTTTATGAATATATATATATATACACTACTCAAAAAAATGAAAAGAACACTTTGAAAACCCATCAGATCTTGATGGGGAACAATCTGCTGGATCTTTACACTGACCAGGGGCAGACTGACCATTTGGAAACTTGGGCACTGCCTGAGGGCCCAGGGTCAGTAGGGGGCCCCATGAGATTCCCCTGGTACCTTTTTCATAGGCTTTTTTGAGTTTGGGCAAGGACACAGGGGCCCCATGATCTCCTATTGCCCGGGGGCCCATGATCCCCTATTGCGCGGGGGCCTCATGATCCCCTATTGCCCGGGGGCCCCATGAGTTGTCAGTCCGCCCCTGATACTGACATGGACGGGGTGATGTGTGAGGAACGTAATGACGCCCCATCGTTTGATGGAAATGAAAATGATTGACCTACAGAGGACTGCATTCAAAGACACCCCGAAAATTAAAGTGAAAAGATGATGCAGCAGGCGAGTCCATTTTGGTGAAATGTCATTGCAGCAACTCAGAATGATCCTCAGTAGTTTGTATGGCCCCCACGTGCTTGCATGCATGCCTGACAATGTCGGGGGAGGGTCCTAATTAGACCACGGATGGTGTCCTGGGGGATTTCCTCCCAGATCTGGACCAGGGCATCACTGAGCTCCTGGACAGTCTGAGGTGCAACCTGGCGGCGTCGGATGGACCGAAACATGACATCCCAGAGGAGTTCTATTGGATCTAGGTCAGGTGAGCGTGGGGGCCATTCAATGGTATCAATTCCTTCATCCTCCAAGAACTGCCTACATACTCTCACCACATGAGGCTGGGCATTGTCATGCACCAGGAGGAACCCAGGACCCACTGCACCAGGAGGAACCCGGGACCCACTGCACCAGGAGGAACCCAGGACCCACTGCACCATCTATTGGATTTAGGTCAGGAGAGTGTGGGGGCCATTCAATGGTATCAATTCCTTCATCCTCCAGGAACTGCCTCCATACTCTCCCCACATGAGGCCGAGCATTGTCGTGCACCAGGAGGAACCCAGGACCCACTGCACCAGGAGGAACCCAGGACCCACTGCACCAGCGTAGGGTCTGACAATGGGTCCAAGGATTTCATTGCGATACCTAATGGCAGTCAGGGTGCCATTGCCTAGCCTGTAGAGGTCTGTGCTCCCTCCATGGATATGCCTCCCCAGACCATCACTGATCCACAAATGAAGGGTCCTCCTCCTATAATACATAAGGGGGATATGATCTCCATGTATAATACATAAGGGGGGATATGATCTCCATGTATAATACATAAGGGGGGATATGATCACCATGTATAATACATAAGGGGGGATATGATCTCCATGTATAATACATAAGGGGGATATGATCTCCATGTATAATACATAAGGGGGGATATGATCTCCATGTATAATACATAAGGGGGGATATGATCTCCATGTATAATACATAAGGGGGGATATGATCGCCATGTATAATACATAAGGGGGGATATGATCGCCATGTATAATACATAAGGGGGATATGACCTCCATGTATAATACATAAGGGGGGGATATGACCTCCATGTATAATACATAAGGGGGATATGATCTCCATGTATAATACATAAGGGGGGGATATGACCTCCATGTATAATACATAAGGGGGGGATATGACCTCCATGTATAATACATAAGGGGGGGATATGACCTCCATGTATAATACATAAGGGGGATATGATCTCCATGTATAATACATAAGGGGGATATGACCTCCATGTATAATACATAAGGGGGGATATGATCTCCATGTATAATACATAAGGGGGATATGACCTCCATGTATAATACATAAGGGGGATATGATCTCCATGTATAATACATAAGGGGGGATATGATCTCCATGTATAATACATAAGGGGGATATGACCTCCATGTATAATACATAAGGGGGGATATGATCGCCATGTATAATACATAAGGGGGATATGATCTTCATGTATAATACATAAGGGGGATATGATCTCCATGTATAATACATAAGGGGGGATATGATCTCCATTTATAATACATGAGGGGGGATATGATCTCCATGTATAATACATAAGGGGGGATATGATCTCCATGTATAATACATAAGGGGGGATATGATCACCATGTATAATACATAAGGGGGGATATGATCTCCATGTATAATACATAAGGGGGATATGATCTCCATGTATAATACATAAGGGGGGATATGATCTCCATGTATAATACATAAGGGGGATATGATCTCCATGTATAATACATAAGGGGGGATATGATCTCCATGTATAATACATAAGGGGGGATATGATCTCCATGTATAAATACATCAGTGGTTCATATAGTGAACTCGGTGTAGTTATTCCCCCTGAGGTCATCACAGAGGACAAGGGGGCGCTCTTTACATCTGGAGGAAAAGAAATTTAATCTCCAAACATGGAAAGGCTTCTTCACAGTGAGAGCTGTGAAAATGTGGAATAGACTCCCTCATGAATTGGTTGTGGCCAGCTCAGTGGATTTCTGTAGGAAAGTCCTGGATTCTTTCTTGGATACACAGAATATAACTGGATATAACATTTATAGGTAACATTGATCCAGAGAATATCCGACTGCCTAATTGGATTATGCTTTGCTGGATTTTTTTGCCTTCCTCTGGATCAACTGTGGGTATAGGATTATAAGTTCTTTTTTTTTTTTTATTTTATGTTTGAACTAGATGGACATTTGTCTTCTTTCAGCCAGACTAACTATGCAACTATGTATATTACTGACACCCCAAAACAGATCGCAAAATGCAGCCAGAAATCACATTGCATGGATGAGAACACCCATGTGATGCGATTCCGGTGTGACTTTAAAAAAGGGTCCTGCACCTCTTTGGTGTGGATGCAATGTGATTTGAGCCATACAAAGTGTATGGCTCAAATTGCACCACACAGATATTCCCATGTAATTTGCACAGGAATGCGGTGCCAATTATATGCAGTGTCCTGCACCGCATAGTGTGAACCTGGGCTTATTGAGAGCGCCTGAAAAACTCATGAAAACATACATGTGTGTTTTTTGCAAGCTTTCTTACCTAGTAACTAACTTTTCATTTGCTAAAACCAAAAAAAGCTTAAGCCTGAAAAATATACCTGTACAAACACTCATAAAAAATGATCAAAGATGATCAACTCAAGTGTGAATAGGGCCAAAGTGTACCTCTTCTGCAGTCGAACATTAAACCCCATACCTACAGGTATGATCACTCCTCTCCTAGAGGGAGCATTTGAATTTGAGGTGCTTCACCTGTAGATTTACAGGTTTTGGTGGATATAGAGCCTCAAGAGTCTTCAAATTTGAGGTGCTTCACCTGCAGAGCTTCAGGAGCCCTCAACTTTGAGGTGCTTAATTTGTAGAGACTCAGGAATCCTCAAATGTGAAGTGCTTCCCTTGTACAGCCCTGGTAACTTTAACTTTGAGGTGCTTCACCTGTAGTTTCAGGAACCTTTGAATTTGAGGTGCCTCACTAGTAGAGCCTCAGGAGCCTTTCGATTTGAAGAGCCTCATCTGAAGAGCCTCAGGAGCCTTTGAATTTGAGGTGCTTCACCTGGAGAACCTCAGCAGTCTTTGACGCAGAGGTGTTTCACTTGTAGGGATTCAAGAACCTTCAAATTTGAGGTGTTTCCCCTGTAGAGATTCAGAAGACTTCACATTTGAGGTGCTCCACCTCTAGAGATTCAGGAGCCTTTGAATTTGAGGTGCCTCACCTGTAGAGCCTCAGGAGCCTTCACATTTGAGATGCTTTCCCTGTAGAGCCTCAGGAGCCTTCAAATTTGAAATGCTTTACCTGTAAAGTCTCATGAGAATGCAAATTTGAGGTGCTTCATCCTTAGAGCCTCGGGAGCCTTTGAATTTGAAATGCTTCACCTGTAGAGATCAAGGAGTCTTCAAACTGAGGTGCTTCACCTATAGAGACTCAGGAGCCTTTGAATTTAGGGCGCTTTACCTGTAGAGCCTTATGATCCTTTACATTTGAGGTGCTTCACCTGTAAATTTAGCCTATAGTCCTGGCCTATTGAGTATCGTAGGGTTCAGCCACTCCTAAACTGTGAAGGGTAACTGAACCGATGTGAACAAACCTCTTAGTACATCATTTTATAATCTGCTGGATTCATTACAGGTTCCTGTTAATTAAGAAATTCACTGAACTCCATCAGGCGTGTTGAGTCATTTACTGCAGAGTGTTGAAACAAAATTAGAATATAATTCAAGTGATAAAGTTTGGGAGAAGTTGATGTTAATGGATATGTTTTATATAAGATAAGCAGTCATGACTGAGCTTCTGCATAAGGAGAGCCAGAGGTGATAGGTCACCTGAAGTCTGACAACTGCTGCCCCGTCTACTGCCTGACTTTACCTACTACCTTTCCACCCCTGGGAGTGCAGCATGAGAGGTCAGTCAGTTCAAAGGTCTTCCACACCCGACTCTCAAGCTAAAGAGTGAGACCCTACTGAGAAACTCTAAATAAACTTCCATAATTATACCTTCACGGACATTCAGATTTCTGCAAAACCCAATTATACTGGTTCTCTTTAACCATTTATTGTCCTGCGAAGTGATGGAGGCTTATTTCTGCAGTGACGTTTATAAACAGCACTGCAGAATTCACCGTCAGGCAGCCATTGAACCCATCAATGACCATGAACGGGACTGTCTTTAGGCAGAGTGTAGAGAGCCGATCTGAGTGTCTCTGTAGAATGTGAGCACCGTGACGAGCAATTAAAGTGATTGAAATATAAAGAGTGTTGTGCAGGGGCGGACTGACCATTTGGAAACTCGGGCACTGCCCGAGGGCCCGGGGCCAGTAGGGGGCCCCATGAGATGCCCCTGGTACCTTTTTCATAGGCTTTTTTGAGTTTGGGCAAGGACACAGGGGCCCCATGATCCTTTATTGCCCGGGGGCCCCATGAGTTGTCAGTCCACCCCTGGTGTTGTGTTTCCAATGCAGAGCCCGCCTCTTCCACTTGCAATAGAGGAAGGAGGAACTAATGAATGACTGAACCATTCATTCATTAATTCCAGATCAGCTGATCTCAAGGTTGTGGGATTGTTTTTAGCCCCCATCCCCCTCCCTCCAGTTTACTTCAGCTCTATACTGTCTCTGCAGTGACCTGTACAGTCATCTCCATCCCCATACTCAGGGCAGTGGATAAGGGGGTGCCACCAGGGGCGGACTGACAACTCATGGGGCCCCCCGGGCAATAGGGAATCATGGGGCCCCTGTGTCCTTGCCCAAACTCAAAAAAGCCTATGAAAAAGGTACCAGGGGCATCTCATGGGGCCGCCTACTGACCCCGGGCCCTTGGGCAGTGCCCGAGTTTCCAAATAGTCAGGCCGCCCCTGGGTGCCACTAGTCCTCCTGTATGGGGCCCAAGTCAGCAGGGGGGGCACAAGCAACAGGATGAATCAGATGTGGGCAGGGAGGGTGATTGGCACAGCAGGGGTGGGGCAATTAGTGGAACCGATCCTCTGTATGGCTCTCCCTGCAGCAGCTAAAAGCTGGTTTCTTCCGCTCTTTCCTGCTGGATTTAAAATGCTGCAGAGAGAACCATACAGGGGATTCCCAGTAACTACAGCCCCCCCCCCCCACCTCCCCCTTCACCCACCATGTGCACCATATGCTTTCCCTTGCTGCCCAGGCCCCCCTTGTGTGCCCCCCACCTCCACAGTGCTGCCAGCTTCCCTCCTCTCTATCCCACTGGCAGCTGAAAGCACACAATCGGAATCTTCAGGATGGAGAGTGGCGGAAGGGGCCAGTTAATATGTCACAATTACCAGCCCCTTCTTTCCTGAATGAACACAATGAGTGATCAGTACTGATTCATTCATAACCAAAGCATAGTAAACTGTGTTTTTTTTGTGGTTTTATTTTGGAGGGGGGGTGGGTGTCAGGTTGGCTGTATTGGGCCCCGTGGTTTCTAATACCCGCCCTACCCACATTATACATGATCTGTACATTGACCCCTGAACCTCTTTCTCCTCCCTCCATGTTTGACCTGTACAATAATGTATCTAGTGCACTACCACCAAGCTTCATGTTTTAACCCACTCAATGCCAGCGTATTTCTAAAAAAAAAAAAGGGTAATAAATTAGAATACCTTGGATTGTCCACTTTCCAAAAAAAGGCAATTTGGAGGTGTTTGTACTGTCCTGGCATTTTTATCGGTTTTATAACAGAAAGTAAAGGAAACAGGTTATTTTTGTCTAAAAATATTGGTCTTTTTTCCTTGTATAGTAAAAGAAAAAATAATTAAATACAACCAAAGACAGTTTATCCGTCTCAAAAAATGATATAAAATTCAGTTGGGTACAGTGCTGCATAACAGAGTAGTTGTCAGCCAAACGATCCCAGCACTGAAACATTGTAACAAAGTGGTGTTATGGGCTGGTACTGAAGGGGTTAAGGAAGACAGATGTCTATCCAGTTCAAGCTCTCATAGACTCCAGTGTGGTTGGTCCACAAAAATGCATCCCACTGGCAGCTGAAAGCACACAATCGGATCCTTCAGGATGGAGAGTGGGGGACGGGCCCAGTAAATATGTCACAATTACCAGCCCCTTCTTTCCTGAATGAACACAATGAGTGATCAGTACTGATTCATTCATAACCAAAGCATAGTAAACTGTGGGGTTTTTTGTGGTTTTGTTTGGGGGGTGGGTGTCAGTTTGGCTGTATTGGGCCCCGTGGTTTCTAATAGCCGCCCTGCCCACATTATACATGACCTGTACATTGACCCCTGAACCTCTTTCTCCTCCCTCCATGTTTGACCTGTACAATAATGTATCTAGTGCACTACCACCAAGCTTCATGTTTTAACCTCCTCAATGCCAGCATGTTTCTTAAAAAAAAAAAAGGGTAATAAATTAGATTGCCTTGGGGTGTCCACTTTCCAAAAAAGGGCAATTTGGAGGTATTTGTACCGTCCTGGCATTTTTATCAGTTTTGTATAACAGAAAGTAAAGGAAACAGGTTATTTTTTTCCAAAAAGATTGGTCTTTTTTCCTTATATAGTAAAAAAATGCAACCAAAGACAGTTTATCTGTCTCAAAAATTATATAAAATTCAGTTGGGTACAGTGTTGCATAACAGGGTAGTTGTCAGCCAAACGATCCCAGCACTGAAACATTGTAACAAAGTGGTATTATGGGCTGGTACTGAAGGGGTTAAGGAAGACAGATGTCTATCCAGTTCAAGCTCTCATAGACTCCAGCGTGGTTGGTCCACAAAAATGCATCCCACTGGCAGCTGCAAGCACACAATCGGATCCTTCAGGATGGAGAGTGGGGGACGGGCCCTGTAAATATGTCACAATTAGCAGCCCCTTCTTCCCTGAATGAACACAATGAGTGATCAGTACTGATTCATTCATAACCAAAGCATAGTAAACTGTGGGTTTTTTTTTGGAGGGTGGAGTGTCAGGTTGGCTGTATTGGGCCCTGTGGTTTCTAATAGCCACCTTGCCCGTATATTGACCCCTTAACCTCTTTCTCCAACCTCAATGCTTGACCTGTACAATAATGTATCTAGTGCACTACTATTTATTTATTTCAGGTACTTATATAGCGCCATCAATTTACACAGCACTTTACATATATATTGTACATTCACATCAGTCCCTAACCCTCAAGGGGTGTACAATCTAAGGTCCCTAACCCTCAAGGGGCGTACAATCTAAGGTCCCTAACTCACATTCATACATACACATACAAGGGCCAATTTAGACAGGAGCCAATTAACCTACCAGCATGTCTTTGGAGCGTCGGAGGAAACCAGAGTACCCAGAGGAAACCCACACAGGCACAGGGAGAACATGCAAATACCAGGCAGGTGGTGCTGTGGTTGGGATTTGAATCAATGACCAAAGAACTGCCAGGCGGAAGTGCTAACCATTTAGCCACTGTGCTGCCCACCAAGATTCATGTTTTAACCCCCTCAATGCCAGCTTGTTTCTAAAAAAAAAAAAAAGGGTAATAAATTAGATGGGGTGTCCACTTTCAAAAAAAGGGCAATTTGGAGGAATTTGTACCGTCCTGGCATTTTTATCAGTTTTATAACAGAAAGTAAAGGAATCAGGTTATTTTTTTTCAAAAAGATATATAGATGTATAGTAAAAAAAATAATTAAATACAACCAAAGACAGTTTATCCGTCTCAAAAAAATGATATAAAATTCAGTTGGGTACAGTGTTGCATAACAGAGTAGTTGTCAGTCAAACGATCCCAGCACTGAAACATTGTAACAAAATGGTGTTATGGGCTGGTACTGAAGGGGTTAAGGAAGACAGATGTCTATCCAGTTCAAGCTCTCATAGACTCCAGCGTGGTTGGTTCACAAAAATGCGTGGTTAATCAGTGACGTCACCACGCACGCCAACCCACGTGTCCCTAACTCACATTCATACATACACATACTGGGGACAATTTAGACAGGAACCAATTAACCTACCAGCATGTCTTTGGAGTGTGGGAGGAAACTGGAGTACCTGGAGAAAACCCACGCAGGCACAGTGAGAACATGCAAACTCCAGGCAGGTGGTGCCATGGTTGGGATTCGAACCAACGACCCGAGTACTGCCAGGTAGAAGTGCTAACCACTAAGACACTGTGCTTATTCACCAGCTTTTGGTGAGTGTGCAATTTGATGGGGAGTTAAAGCACTGGAGTTTGCACTGGTGATTGAAGACTTCGTGGCTTCATTTACTGAGGATCATATGCAATATTGATGTGTGGACTTTATAGCATGGACTCTGTGAGGACTCTTTAGTTCTATTTTATTAATTAACACACATATCTTTATTAATTATTGTACACATTTGGTGGTGGATTTTTTTATTTATGCTTAAGGGTAGCGCTATTATTTGTGGTTTATTTTATATTTTATTATATCTAATCTTATCACATTTTGGATTATAATTTGCAGTGGGTTAATAGTAGCAGCTCCCATATCATCATATCATGTTATTTTGTTTGAACCCATAGGCGCGATGAATTGAATCTTGTGGTTTCTGTCAGTGAGCAAAACAGACATCTTTCAGGATTTTACATCTAAATAGTAAAAAAAAAAGAATTAAATGCAACCAAAGACAGTTTATCTGTCTCAAAAAAATGATATAAAATTCAGTTGGGTACAGTGTTGCGTAACAGAGTAGTAGTCAGCCAAACGATCCCAGCACTGAAACATTGTAACAAAGTGGTGTTATGGGCTGGTACTGAAGGAATTAAGGAAGACAGATGTCTATCCAGTTCAAGCTCTCATAAACTCCAGTGTGGTTGGTTCACAAAAATGCATCCCCCCCCCCCACACCCCTTCATTAGCTAACAGTTGCCAGTTTGCCTCGCAGGGGAAAAAAAAAATTCTTTCTTGAGTCCACAAATGATTTTGTCTGGCTGAAGACATTCCTATACTACCCAGTTGTAATTCTAACCATGGATTCCATTAATTGTAGGAAAACTATCCAGTCCATATTTAGTAGAGATGAGCGAATTATTCAAAAATTCGATTCGGCTGATTCGCCGAATTTGCGGGAGAAATTCGATTTGATGCGAATTTATTTGCCGCGAATTTAACTTATTTAAAGGGTTTCTAGGCTTCAGAGAGCCTTTATATTAGTGCAGAACACTGTACCTTTAATTTAAATGCCCTTGGAGTCTGCTGGGGAAGAGAAATAATACTGTCAGTCAGTATGACATGCAGATGAGTGCCGTCGATCTTAGAATCACCGCACACTTCACTCATTTGGGCAGTCACGGGGCACGACGAAGAAGAAGAAGAATGAAAAGAAGAATGAAAAGAAGAAGAAGAAGAATGAAAAGAAGAAGAAGAAGAATGAAAAGAAGAAGAAGAAGAAGAATGAAAAGAAGAATGAGAAGAAGAATGAAAAGAAGAAGAAGAAGAATGAAAAGAAGAAGAATGAAAAGAAGAATGAAAAGAAGAAGAAGAAGAATGAAAAGAAGAAGAAGAAGAATGAAAAGAAGAATGAGAGAAAGAATGAAAAGAAGAATGAAAAGAAGAATGAGAAGAATGAAAAGAAGAATGAAAAGAAGAAGAAGAAGAATGAGAAGAAGAATGAAAAGAAGAATGAAAAGAAGAATGAGAAGAATGAAAAGAAGAATGAAAAGAAGAAGAAGAAGAATGAAAAGAAGGAGAAGAGGAATGAAAAGAAGAAGAAGAAGAATGAAAAGAAGAATGAAAAGAAGAAGAAGAAGAATGAAAAGAAGAAGAAGAATGAAAAGAAGAAGAAGAAGAATGAAAAGAAGAAGAAGAAGAATGAAAAGAAGAATGAGAAGAAGAATGAAAAGAAGAATGAAAAGAAGAATGAGAAGAATGAAAAGCAGAATTAAAAGAAGAAGAAGAAGAAGAATGAAAAGAAGAATGAGAAGAAGAATGAAAAGAAGAAGAAGAAGAATGAAAAGAAGAATGAAAAGAAGAAGAAGAAGAATGAAAAGAAGAAGAAGAAGAATGAAAAGAAGAATGAAAAGAAGAAGAATGAAAAGAAGAAGAATGAAAAGAAGAATGAAAAGAAGAAGAAGAAGAATGAAAAGAAGAAGAAGAAGAATGAAAAGAATAATGAAAAGAAGAAGAAGAAGAATGAAAAGAAGAAGAAGAAGAATGAAAAGAAGAAGAAGAAGAATGAAAAGAAGAATGAAAAGAAGAAGAAGAAGAATGAAAAGAAGAAGAAGAAGAATGAAAAGAAGAATGAAAAGAAGAAGAAGAAGAAGAATGAAAAGAAGAAGAATGAAAAGAAGAAGAAGAAGAATGAAAAGAAGAATGAAAGAAGAAGAAGAAGAATGAAAAGAAGAAGAAGAAGAATGAAAAGAAGAATGAAAAGAAGAAGAAGAATGAAAAGAAGAAGAAAATGAAGAATGAAAAGAAGAAGAAGAAGAAGAATGAAAAGAAGGAGAAGAGGAATGAAAAGAAGAAGAAGAAGAATGAAAAGAAGAATGAAAAGAAGAAGAAGAAGAATGAAAAGAAGAAGAAGAATGAAAAGAAGAAGAAGAAGAATGAAAAGAAGAAGAAGAAGAATGAAAAGAAGAATGAGAAGAAGAATGAAAAGAAGAATGAAAAGAAGAATGAGAAGAATGAAAAGCAGAATTAAAAGAAGAAGAAGAAGAATGAAAAGAAGAATGAGAAGAAGAATGAAAAGAAGAAGAAGAAGAATGAAAAGAAGAATGAAAAGAAGAAGAAGAAGAATGAAAAGAAGAAGAAGAATGAAAAGAAGAATGAAAAGAAGAAGAAGAAGAATGAAAAGAAGAAGAAGAAGAATGAAAAGAAGAATGAAAAGAAGAAGAAGAAGAATGAAAAGAAGAAGAAGAAGAAGAATGAAAAGAAGAAGAAGAAGAATGAAAAGAAGAATGAAAAGAAGAAGAAGAAGAATGAAAAGAAGAAGAAGAAGAATGAAAAGAAGAATGAAAAGAAGAAGAAGAATGAAAAGAAGAAGAATGAAAAGAAGAAGAATGAAAAGAAGAAGAAGAAGAATGAAAAGAAGAAGAAGAAGAATGAAAAGAAGAATGAAAAGAAGAAGAAGAAGAATGAAAAGAAGAAGAAGAAGAATGAAAAGAAGAAGAATGAAAAGAAGAATGAAAAGAAGAAGAAGAAGAATGAAAAGAAGAAGAAGAATGAAAAGAAGAAGTATTCCAGTACAGCAAAAAGTGTATCTGCAGAGAGCTCCGCTATTTCTGACAGTTCTCTGACAGTTCCTTCACATTTACAGCGGTTGAAACATTGTATCTATTTATTTCCAAATAAAAACATCTGTATCCTAAATGGAAACAAATAGATACAATGTTTCAACCGCTGTAAATGAACTGTCAGAACTGTCAGAAATAGCGGAGCTCTCTGCAGGGACACTTTTGCCGGCTGATCGGGAAAAATTCGATTCGTGCACCCGAAGTTTGCTAAAATTCGGATTCGATGCGAATCGAATTTTTCCTGATATTCGAAACGAATTCCACTTCGCCAGGTTCGATTCGCTCATCTCTAATATTTAGGATGGAACGTTGGAAGCCGGGGGGCTTATATTGGCCCGGAGTTACACTTATTGTTATTACGCTTTATTTTCCCAACGCCAACATTCCGCGGCGCTTTACAGTCTGGATAAATCACAAAACAAACAGGCAATGATATACCAACGGCCCATTCACACGGCCATGTCTAGAGAGATGTGTTGTGTCAATGCACATTGCCATTGCGTCTTCACTTGGGAGTTGCGGTTTTGAATGACCCCATTAAGCCCCTTGGATGGGGCCGCGAAGGCCAACACTTGACTTGAGGACCTTGCTGGGCTTTTTTTTTTTCCCACCACGCCGTTTGGCTGTGGGACTGAAACCTAAATAGCAAGGTTTTTTTTTTGTCTGACCATTTATTTTTCCTTCATTGCAAACTTATGGCTGCGGCTCAAGAAAGGATTGATAGCCATACCAAGGGCAGACTGACAACTCATGAGGGGTATCATGGGGCCCCTGTGTCCTTGCCCATACTAAAAAAGCCTATGAAAAAAGCCAATGAAAGGTACCAGGGGCATCTCATGGGGCCCCCTACTGACCCCAGGCACTCGGGCAGTGCCCGAGTGCTTGAATGGTCAGTCCGCCCCTGGTTGAGGCTAAGGATCAGATGAACTGGTAATGGTTAAGTATCAGGGGCAGACTGACAACTCATGAGGGGGATCATGGGGCCCCTGTGTCCTTGCCCATACTAAAAAAGCCTATGAAAAAAGCCAATGAAAGGTACCAGGGGCATCTCATGGGGCCCCCTACTGACCCCGAGCACTCGGGCAGTGCCCGAGTGCTTGAATGGTCAGTCCGCCCCTGGTTGAGGCTAAGGATCAGATGAACTGGTAATGGTTAAGTATCAGGGGCGGACTGACAACTCATGAGGCCCCCGGGCAATAGGGGATCGTGAGGCCTGGGAGGAAGGTCAGACCTGGGAGGAAGGGAAGCTAGACCTGGGAGGGAGGCCAGACCTAGGAGGAAGGAATTCTTTCAGAATTTGACCCGTGTATGGCCGGATTAACTATCCAATTTGTATCCAGGGGTGGACTGACAACTCATGGGGCCCCCGGGCAATAGGGGATCGTGGGGCCCCTGTGTCCTTGCCCAAACTCAAAAAAGCCTATGAAAAAGGTACCAGGGGGCATCTCATGGGGGCCCCTACTGACCCCGGGCCCTCAGGCAGTGCCCGAGTTTCCAAATGGTCAGTCCTCCCCTGCACGTAAGGAGTAATTGAAGACTTGGTAGGTTGATTTTTTAAATCAATGGTGGTGCCTTTGGGTTACAAAACTTCAGATTTTCTAAAGAAAATTTGGTTGGCATTCGACCCGTGTATGGTCTGCATTAGGGAGCTCCCAGTACCGAGACAGGATTGTCCAGCGCCAAGGACAAGGATGCAGAACTGTGCCCCTCCCCCACCACCAAAGCATGCTGCAGAATGGGTGTACTGTCCACTCTCTGCCCCCTTGCTGCGCTGCAACTGGGGCACCTTCCCCTCCTGCCCACCCCTTGTCCCGGCCTCCCTGGTAGACCCTCATATTACATCGTTGTGGTAGGTTGTACAAGGATTGTAAGGCCAGCATGCACCGTGTATGGTGGCGCTAAGACTTTAAACTGGTCGCAATGTCTTCCATGTGTCTTCTCTATCCTCCCGTCTCGAGTTGTGATGTTCCTGGAAATGTTTGTTGCGGTAAATGAGATCCAATGATGTTTGAATTTTGCACCATTAGTGGGCCACAGGAACGGACGATTTTCATGTGACCATCGAATTTGAGTGATCGGAATGTTGAAAATTTTTTGAAAGAAGAACAAATTTCGAATCAATGATGGAGAATCGTGCGGGAAATATAAATGGAAAAGAAAGTAGCGTGAGCTGTGACCTGGAAAGAAAAGAAAATTATTTTTTGTAGCCACGTGAGCAGGGGCGGAGTGACAACTCATGGGGCCCCCGGGCAATAGGGGATCATGGGGCCCCTGTGTCCTTGCCCAAACTCAAAAAAGCCTATGAAAAAGGTACCAGGGGCATCTCATGGGGCCCCCTACTGACCCCGGGCCCTCAGTGCCCGAGTTTCCAAATGGTTAGTCTACCCCTGGGCCATACCCAAGAGCTTGCATTCTAATGAAAAAGAAGAAGCAAGGTATTAGAAACAGGTTTTATCCTGAGCCTAACACCAGGTGCACTCATTTACATTATATTTACATTACATTATTTTTTTTTTTATTATTGCTACATGAAGTAGTCACCCTCTTGGATACAAGAACAGGAATCGTGCCAATGGGGGGAGATGGAAATGAGAGGGAATAACACAGGCAGGAAGAACCTAAATGTCAAAACATTTTGTCTAGTTTTCGATAGAGGGATTGGAACCCCTGTCAGTTCTTATTGCTGTTTGTGCCCCCGTTATGGAGATTCACCTTCTCTATGTCCTTTTGTGTCATTCCAGCATGGACCATGGCAAAATGGTGCTCGTGCATGCGCGCACGGCCATTTCCGCTCTTCGGGAACATGGCGCAGACGCAACACGCACGTAGTGCGCATGCGCGGCATGCGGCAAGATGGTACGCATGCACAGCGCATGTGCGGCCTATTGATTCATTAATGGGACTATTTATAGACCTGGCTTATGGCACTGGTGTGATGGCCACCCTTTCTGAAGAAGTGCTTTTGCACGAAAGGCGTTAAAGGAGCCATTACACCGTGACGTCACGCCGCCGGTACCTAGCATAGGTCCGGCGGCCATCATATATTTGTGGATGGTCAGTGTATAACATTTTTTGATTACTAGTTTGTTTTTACTTTCATACCACGTGAATTATTACTACACTATGGGCTATTTCTTGGTTGGCTCTTTGGCGAGCTAACATTCATTCGTAGAACCCACCCCGGATGATACAGTAGCAGAGTCATATGTGGCACCATTCCAGAGGAGGGAGCTGTTCCATTACTGGCTGACAAGCGTTCTCCCATCCATTAAGGAGGCCTCTGGTTGGATTCTACTTGCACCCACCAAGGGAGACATCTCTGTAGCTGCATACCACCCAGAGGGAGGAGAGTCCGTTAAACGGCACAACCGATCCATTCTATTCTGAGAGGGGGACCTATGGTTATATCATTTTACATGCGTATTTAAAGATATGCATCTGGTGAGTGCGTATTTTTACTATAATATATTGGCACCTTACCACAAACTGTCACTATTTTACAATTTTATATTGTTATAATTTATTTATTTGAGATAATCATTTTTGAAGCACTGCACTTTTATGAGTTATTTCTCCACGCCCTGTTTACCAATATCATTGAAAGTGAAAGAAAAAAAAAACAACTATTGGGTTGTCCCCAGAAAGTAATGGAGAGGACATTTTCCAATGAGGACACTAGTTCTGGTGACCTGGGGGGCCCTAAAGAATTCTCTTAGTTTGTAGAGATTTCCTCTCACTTCCCATTTGGCTATGAGACATGAAGTAAAGGGAAATCTCCAAGGAGCAGGGCCCTCCTAGCCCTCTTGTATTGTTGCTGTATTGTCTCCCGTTATATTGTAAAGCGCTGAGCAAACTGTTGGCTCTATATAAATCCTGTATAATAATAATAATATAAATCCTGTATAATAATAATAATAATAATAATAACAAAAATCTCAGCAATGAAATACAGATGGCGAAAAAAGCTTCTAACCCTCCCTTGTTCTATCCAAAATGTAAAAAAATAAACATTTTTGGCTACAGTTCTACTTCAACCACTTCCAGTCTGGACACTTTCCCCCCCTTCCTGCCCAGGCCAATTTTCAGCTTTCAGAGCTATCACACTTTGAATGACAATTGTGCGGTCATGCAACACTGTACCCATATTAATTTTTTAGCATTTTTTGAGACAGATAAAACTTTATTTTGGTGGGATTTTTTTTGCTATGTAAAAAAGGAAAAACACCAAATTAGTTTATAACCAAAAATTTTAATTTTTCAAAAATTGTTTTTACATTTTTATTTTATTTTTTTATATTATTATTTAAGTTTTGTTTTTTTTGTAACATACTGTTAGGATAAAACCTGTTTCTAATACCTTGCGTCTTTTTTTTCATTAGAATACAAGCTCATGGGTATGGCCCAGGGGTGGACTGACCATTTGGAAACTCGGGCACTGCCCGAGGGCCCGGGGTCAGTAGGGGGCCCCATGAGATGCCCCTGGTATCTTTTTCATAGGCTTTTTTGAGTTTGGGCAAGGACACAAGGGCCCCATGATGCCCTATTGCCCAGGGGCCCCATGAGTTGTCAGTCCACCCCTAGATACAAAAAGTCCAAAAATTTTGAAAAAAAAAGTGTTTTTCTTCTAAAATTGTGCAAATAAATAATCTTTCTTCATAAATCTTGGCCAACATGTATTCAGTTATCTTTTTAGTAAAAAAGAAAAAACACCAAATTAGTTTATAACCAAAAATTATAATTTTTCAAAAATTGTTTTTACATTTTTATTTTATTTTTTTATATTAATATTTATGTTTTGTTTTTTTTGTAACATACTGTCACCTTAGCATTACAGTCTCACCATATGATGAAGATTTATTTTTTTTAGTGACACTGTATTACTTGTAGGGGGTGATGAAGATTTTTTTTTTTACACTGATTGCTTTTACACCCATAAAGGCTGTAAAAACAATAATTTCTCCTCTCTGGCTGCATTCTTGCAGCCATTGAGAAATAATGTGCAAGCTGTGATTGGTCACAGCTTGTCACATGGTACAAGGCTGTTTTGAATAGCCCTGTACCATGTGATCTCTGTGATCATTCACAGATTTCACTAGTAGTAAGCAATGATGTCAGCAAGTGACAGCTTGCTTACTACTATTCATGTGATCACTGACTGGCCAATCAGTGATCACATGATCGGGACCTCACACAGAGGTCCCGTACAGCGAGCGCGCACAGGCTGAAAATGCGGGCGCTGTTTATGAACGGCAACCCGCTTCTGCACTGCTCCCGTCTGGCTGTTTATGTACATGGGCCGGACAGGAAGTGGTTAATAAATGAAAAGTATGGAAAGCTGTAGATAGGTACAGTCCATTTTCTCCACTACTGGTTACATAGTTAGTCTGGCTGAAAAAAAGACAAAAGTCCATCCAGTTCAACCATTAAAAAAAAAGAAGTTATAATCCGATACCCACAGTTGATCCAGAGGAAGGCAAAAAAAACCAGCAAAGCACGATCCAATTTACTCCTGTAGGGAAAAAAATTCCTTCCTGATCCCATGAGAGGCAATCGGATATGGTTGGGCTCATCTGAAATGGTACCACAGCTACAAAGGAAGTCAAGAGAAACCCTGTTTCTCTGTGATCCCTTGGGGCCCTGGGACAGCGTTTCGGTTGGCTACGCTGCATCTAGGTGACCACTGGTGGCCATCTTGGGTCAACAGAGCCTTTTTAGGTCCCTGCACCTAGGTTCTGGCACGCATTTGTGTAGTGGATAGTGCAGGGAAAGTGAATAGAGGCAGTGAGAGGTTCCAGATGAGTGGGAACAGGCTAGGAATACACCACCCTTTTTGGAAGCCTACCCATTGGGACCAGATTGGCCAGACTGCATTCCATCCTCTGAGACAGACGTTGTCGGCACATCTGAACCTGCCATATCTCCAAGCTGCACAGAACTGTTGAGTGTTTCCCGGTGCGGTGCTCTTCCCACTGGGCTGTTGTAAAGTTGAGCCATTCCTTCAATACAAGTTTTCATTCTCTGGAACTGAACTCTGTGTAATTCTGATGCCGCATCGCTCTGCACCCACCCACAAAGCAAGGCAATGTGGTCAGGTATAGGAGGTGGACAGGGGCATTTCAGAGGCAAGAGCACCTCTGGGCAAGCAGAATAAAATGTTGAGGGGCTGGTAGGATACCATTATTATTATACAGTATTTATAAAGCGCCAATAGTTCGCTCAGCGCTGTACATTACAGAGGGGGACAGAACATGTGACAGAACAATACCAATACAATGCAAAACATGAGGGGATTGAGGGCCCTGCTCTTTGGAGCTTACAATCTAGGCGGGAGGGGATGGTGGCACAGGAGGAGATAGCTGTGGGGGATGTGGTGGTAGGAAGAGTGGAGGAGGTTGGCAAGTTAGCAGGGGGTGGGGTAGGCTTCCCTGAAGAGATGGGTTTTCAGGATGCGCCTAAAGGAGAGGAGAGTAGGTGATAATCTGATGGGTTGGGCAGGGAGTTCCAGAGGATGGGTGACACCCTGGAGAAGTCCTGGAGGCGGGCATGGGAGGAGGAGACCAGGGAACTAGAGAGAAGGAGGTCTTGTGAGGAGCGGAGTGTGCGTGCTGGGCGGTACTTGGATATTAGGTCAGTGATGTAGTTCGGGGCAGAATGGTGGACAGCTTTGTACGTCAGTGTTAGGATTTTGAATTTGATCCGTTGCGCAATCGGAAGCCAGTGGAGGGATTGGCAGAGGGGGGTGGCGGAGACGGAGCGGTTGGAAAGGTGAATGAGTCTGGCAGCCGTATTCAGGATGGACTGAAGCGGGGATAGCCAGCGGCGAGGCAGGCCAGTGAGGAGGGAGTTGCAGTAGTCGAGTCATGATATGATGAGGGAGTGGATGAGCTGTTTAGTGGTTTCTGGGGTTAGGAACGTGCGGATTTTGGCGATGTTGCGGAGGTGGAGTCTGCCATGATGTGTAAAGCAAACAGTACAGCGCTCAACCTATAAAAACCAAACTCTTACCAAACAGAAATTCCTGCTCATGAGAATTATGACGATAGGTGAAAATTAATAATTATAAAGTGTTTAAAAAGTCTATAATAAAGTTCAGATCAGTCCCACATGCTGTGATGGAATCAGGAAACTTCCAAGAATAGCCAATGTGACACCATCCACTCCCATGCAAGGTTTACCGGAAGGCTTGTGACCCCCCTACTAAGAGTGGTCAGTCAGCGCTCTCTAATGTAATATTGGTAACATCAGGGATATAGGATGGTCCTCCAAAAACAGCCTGAGATAGTAACAGAGAATCGTCTAAACCACCTCTTTAAATATTGGCTCCAGACCCTCCAGTATGAATCAATAAAGCCGGAACTCGCAGTAAAATACATGGAATAAAGAGATGCTCCACATAGTGTAAAACCGCCAGTATTGGGAAACTTATTGGAAAAAATTGCACTAACATGATAAGAAATAAAATCAACATATGCAAAACGCCAACGGAATTCTTTGCAGCATCCAAGATGGCCACCGGCTAGTTGCGCAAGCATGGCAGCACGTGTGTGCATGGCACTTCCCGACGCGTTTCATCATACGTGACATCATCAGGGGCACTGATAGCGTCACTGATGACATCATGTATGCATGCTCTACTGGTCGGTGGCCATCTTGGATGCTGGAAAGAATTCCTTTGGTGTTTTGCTGTGCTATCCCAACTTGTCACAGGGACATGAACTGAACCATAATCTCAATAAAAAATTGTCGGAAGCAGTGTTTCTAAACCCACAACAGTAAAACATAGGGCAGCACAGTGGCTAAGTGGTTAGCACTTCCGTATGGCAGTACTACGGTCGTTGGTTCAGATCTGAGCCATGGCACCACCTGCCTGGAGTTTGCATGTTCTCCCTGTGCCTGCGTGGGTTTCCTCCAGGTACTCCCGTTTACTCGCACACTCTAAAGACATGCTGGTAGGTTAATTGTCTCCTGTCTAAATTGCCCCTAGTATGTGTATGTATGAATGTGAGTTAGGGACCTTAGATTGTACGCCCCTTGAGGGTTAGGGACTGATGTGAATGTACAATGTATATGTAAAAAGCGCTGTGTACATTTACGGTGCTATATAAGTATCTGAAATAAATAAATCAGTCTGTAGATGCAGTAAAGCATGCTTGTTATACTGACTGTGAAACCTAAGGGGTTAATCCTCTGCATTGTGTAAAAAGGTTGTTTGATCCTGTCTTCTCTGATCCTCCCCTTCTTCTACTGTCCCCAATCCATCTGCTGATAGAAAAGAGCCTTGAGGGCAAGCTGCACATGCTCAGTTTGGTGTGTATTGCTAGAGAGTTTTTCTTTTCTTGGGAGAGTACATGTGATCAGCACAGGGCCAATCAGCTCTGTTCAGACAGAGGGTCAGGGGTCCTGCAGCCTCATAGGACAGTCAGGGGAGAATGAAAATCCCTCTTACAAGCTTTAACCAGTGCTCTGCTGGACACTGATAGGAGTCACAAGACTGCTCTAACCGCTGATGAGAAAATGTATTTAGCAGTTTATATTTACTAAAATAATTGCATTTCCATGTTCTGTGTACTGTGGGAGACCAGATATAGTGAATGCAGGGTCCGGGGAGACCAGATATAGTGAATGCAGGGTCCGGGGAGAGCGGATATAGTGAATGCAGGGTCCAGGGTTTAGTAACACTTTAAACGTATCCAAAATTAAAAAAAAAAAGTTTTCCCTCTAGTGGGTCATGCTTGAGACTTCAAGGATTAGAGGATCGTTGAACTGTTTGGGGTAGGGAATTCCACAGAAATGGTGCAGAACTAGAGAGCCAGAGAGTCTCAGTTAATTGTTAGATTAGAGAACACAGATAAGGTCCCAAGAAAATATTTACTCAGGGTCCAATTAATATTAAAGACGGCCATGTGTATATAATATACCTGTCCGATGCCGCTGGAAGCTGGATATCACTGACACAAACACTGCAACTTCAATGATCTCCACATGCTTCTGGGTCTCACGCTGAACTTGGCACCAGATAGAGAATACTTTGCATTTTCTGAATGAATACCAAGCATTTTCTGATTAACCAAGGTGGAAAGGTAGTCCTCTGATGTCATGCTCTCAACCTCATACATGCAGAGAATGCTTTGTGTTCATTCAAAAATTGCAAAGCATTCCCTGAATGGCGTTCATGCTGAGCGGCCCACCTTCTATATTCTCAATGCATCACGCTAGCTGCTCAGCACAGGACCTTGAAGTAAGTGGAGACCACTGGAGCACCAATGTCTTCTTTGGTGATTTCCAGCTTCCAGTGGCATCAGCCAGGGATGTCCTATACATAGTTACATTGGTCCTGGTATGTATACCAGGGTTTCTCATCCAGGGTTCCATGGAACCCAAGGGTTTCTCTAGAAGTTGGTAGGGGTTCCTTGAGCAAGGACCAATCTCTGCCTCTCAGATAAGTTCCCACTAACACCATTGATCTTTTTAGCTGTCTATAAGGGGTTAATGCTTCCCAATGACCACAAGTGTGAGGAGCATTCTTCCCAATGACCACAAGTATGAGGAGCATTCTTCCCAATGACCACAAGTGTAATGAGCATTCTTCCCAATGACCACAAGTGTAAGGAGCATTCTTCCCAATGACCACAAGTGTAAGGAGCATTCTTCCCAATGACCACAAGTGTAAGGAGCATTCTTCCCAATGACCACAAGTGTAAGGAGCATTCTTCCCAATGACCACAAGTGTAAGGGGCATTCTTCCCAATGACCACAAGTGTAAGGATCATTCTTCCCAATGACCACAAGTGTAAGGAGCATTCTTTGCACTGACCACAAGTGTAAGGGGAATTCTTCCCAATGACCACAAGTGTGAGGAGCATACTTCCCAATGACCACAAGTGTAAGGATCATTCTTCCCACTGATCACAAGTGTAAGGAGCATTCTTCCCAATGACCACAAGTGTAAGGAGCATTCTTCCCAATGACCACAAGTGTAAGGAGCATTCTTCCCAATGACCACAAGTGTAAGGAGCATTCTTCCCAATGCCACAAGTGTAAGGAGCATTCTTCCCACTGACCACAAGTGTAAGGAGCATTCTTCCCAATGACCACAAGTGTGAGGAGCATTCTTCCCAATGACCACAAGAGTAAGGATCATTCTTCCCACTGACCCCCAATGTAAGGATCATTCTTCCCAATGACCACACGTGTAAGGAGCATTCTTCCCACTGACCACAAGTGTAAGGAGCATTCTTCCCACTGACCACAAGTGTAAGGAGCATTCTTCCCAATGACCACAAGTGTGAGGAGCATTCTTCCCAATGACCACAAGTGTGAGGAGCATTCTTCCCAATGACCACAAGTGTAAGGGGCATTCTTCCCACTGATCACAAGTGTGAGGAGCATTCTTCTCACTGACCACAAGTGTGAGGAGCATTCTTCCCACTGACCACAAGTGTGAGGAGCATTCTTCCCAATGGCCACAAGTGTGAGGAGCATTCTTCCCAATGACCACAAGTGTGAGGAGCATTCTTCCCACTGACCACAAGTGTGAGGAGCATTCTTCCCAATGATCACAAGTGTGAGGAGCATTCTTCCCAATGATCACAAGTGTGAGGAGCATTCTTCCCAATGATCACAAGTGTAAGGAGCATTCTTCCCAATGACCACAAGTGTGAGGAGCATTCTTCCCAATGACCACAAGAGTAAGGATCATTCTTCCCACTGACCCCCAATGTAAGGATCATTCTTCCCAATGACCACACGTGTAAGGAGCATTCTTCCCACTGACCACAAGTGTAAGGAGCATTCTTCCCACTGACCACAAGTGTAAGGAGCATTCTTCCCAATGATCACAAGTGTGAGGAGCATTCTTCCCACTGACCACAAGTGTAAGGAGCATTCTTCCCAATGACCACAAGTGTGAGGAGCATTCTTCCCAATGACCACAAGAGTAAGGATCATTCTTCCCACTGACCCCCAATGTAAGGATCATTCTTCCCAATGACCACACGTGTAAGGAGCATTCTTCCCACTGACCACAAGTGTAAGGAGCATTCTTCCCACTGACCACAAGTGTAAGGAGCATTCTTCCCAATGACCACAAGTGTGAGGAGCATTCTTCCCAATGACCACAAGTGTGAGGAGCATTCTTCCCAATGACCACAAGTGTAAGGGGCATTCTTCCCACTGATCACAAGTGTGAGGAGCATTCTTCCCACTGACCACAAGTGTGAGGAGCATTCTTCCCACTGACCACAAGTGTGAGGAGCATTCTTCCCAATGACCACAAGTGTGAGGAGCATTCTTCCCAATGACCACAAGTGTGAGGAGCATTCTTCCCACTGACCACAAGTGTGAGGAGCATTCTTCCCAATGATCACAAGTGTGAGGAGCATTCTTCCCAATGATCACAAGTGTGAGGAGCATTCTTCCCACTGACCATCACGCTAATCTATCATGAGTTGTAGATAGAGTAATTTTCAGCAGGGGTTCCCTGACACTGGAAAGTTACTTCAAGGGTTCCTCTGTGGTGAAAAAGTTGAGAAATGCTGATGTATACCAACCATGTTGATACCTGGAAATATTCATTAGGAACAGGTGACTACCTTCTTGTGTCTTTTTGAATCCATGAACCAAAGATGTAGAATTTTATTTCTGGTTTATGCAAATCAAGATGGGAAGACCGGTAACATAGAAAGCTAGGTTCAGATCAGGTTGAATGAACTCTTTATAACATCTACCATTGTCCCAGTTCAGAGTACAACTGCATAACATAAGCAAAGCTTCAGCAAAAGGTTAGCAGCAAAGTGCAGCGGGTTTTATGAGCCCCATCTGGCAGCCAAGCAGCGAAGCACTTGCTGTCTGTAGATGAAGGCGTAGGACTCACATTGGAGACATCTGCAAGAAAGCTCACAGCTGCAAATAAATTACAGCAGTATAATGTCAATTTCCACAGTGCCTGGCATAGTCTTACAGCAACTCTCAGTCCCAGCCATGTAAGCTGAGCATTAATACACATTAAGCGGGATCATGTTAACAGAATAATTACTGAACTGTTTTTATTTTCAGATGCTGCCCTGGTTGGGGGTTTGTTGCCAACAGAAGGCCTTTTATTCCATGTGACCTGCCTTAAAATTCTACTTTTCTGCCTGGGCCAGGTGGAAGCAGTCGTGATAAAATCTTCTACAGAAATGGCCAGTCAATCTCTTAACCCCTCCATCGCTCCAGGAGATGCCAAAGAATTAAAGTCTTTGTGCTCATCAACAGGGGCATTTTTATGAGAAATGGATAGGATCTGTCCCGTATCATAAAGGCCAGCTGGGATAAAGGCAGCTTAGATTGTAAGGAGAGATGGGCCGTAACAAAGTGCAATCTGCTTGAGGAAGGGTCGGGGAGTCACATCAAGTATTGTACAGTACAGGTGTGCAAAATGCAAAGTCCTTTTGGAAAGTCTGCTTGAATCAGGAAGTATGGTGCTTTTCCCATGGCTTGAGTCCAAGTGGGTTCTTGATTAAAACACATCTTAGAAGGTTTAGTTCTAGGGGACGAAGGAAGAAGCCAATTCAACCACCTGCCACTGCCTTGCTTATCTACATCTCAACCCATGCTCTGGCCGATTGCAATAATCCAGTAACAAAAATGTGGTGATCCAAATGAAGAGATACGTGTTTTTATCAGTGGCATGACTTGGATAGAATTGTTTGTTGAAATAAATGGTGCCCATAGACAGACATTTATCCAAGAGGACCTCTGCTTATTGTCTAATGCAGCAGCTGCCAACCTCTTTTTTTTGGGCAATCCTTGGCAGCCAATCTACATAAATTTTACCGGTCCCCATGAGGATGGTACAGGGGTGTATTTAATGGTTGCGGCATGTGCCAAAATAGTGCCAGTGGCCGTGGCCCACTATATATATTGTGACAGTGTGGCGATCTGTCACGATGTGGAAGAGTTATTTCACCCAGGATTCTCAATCAGACAAGTTCAGGGGCTCCAGAGGGTTGATGTATTGCAGAGGAAACTGGCTTTTCAGTTTCCTCATTTATTCATTAAGTCCGTTTTGGGATCTGGAGCCTGGAGATTTCAAAGAGATCTGGGAGGGATGAAATCTTCAATCCTGGGACCAGGTTTTGGGAATGGCCAGGAGACTGAGTGCACAGGTGTGCATGGCTCTTTTGTAGAGTCAGGACCAGGGTTCTGGGCTCCACCCCGGCAGACAGGAGTCAGGAGGGCTCCACCCCGGCAGACAGGAGTCAGGAGGGCTCCACCCTGGCAGACAGGAGGTATCTGCCTTGGAATCAGGAGGGCTTCACCAAGGAGAGGTGGAAGCCAGACTAGCTGTGTGCTAGTGGCCAGCTGTGTGCGAGAGCCATAATTTGGGAAGAGTCTGCAGGAGAGAGACATCAAACTGAGTACAAGCCAGGAGGCTGAATCTTTGTTGTTTTTGCTTGATGGTGGATACTCCTGTGTGGGAAGCTTTATGTTACGGAACGCTATTTTAAATAAAATTGGGCAAAAAAGCCCTTAAAAAGAAGCAAGTTGCTGTGTGCTTTTGAAAGGAAAAGCTCTACCACTGGAAGTGAGCTCCCACAATATATACAATCCAGGGGCGGACTGACTACTCATGGGGCCCCCGGGCAATAGGGGATCATGGGGCCCCTGTGTCCTTGCCCAAACTCAAAAAAGCCTATGAAAAGGTACCAGGGGCATCTCATGGGGCCCCCTACTGTCCCTGGGCCCTGGGGCAGTGCCCGAGTTTCCAAATGGTCAGTCCTCCCCTGATACAATCAGTACAATGTGTATCACTGATTCAACTATGAAATGTTACCCATGATCATAGCAGGAATGCTCTGTCTCTTCTGCCTCCTCTTCAGACTCTCCTAGCCAGCCAGCCCTCCAGCCAGGACTCAAAACTCCTCTGAACTCAAGACTCCTCTGGCCTCTATACTAATCTGGACTTAAGACTCCTCCAGCCTTAAACTTCACTCTCTCAATCAACATTGACTATATTTAATTCTTATGCTGCTAGCATTAGTAAATGGATGAGAAAATATGTCATATATACTTGTTTTAAAGTTTTTTACATTTCTTCAGTTGTTTCCTGGTTTCCATGCCTACGCAAATTATGTCATACATCCCAAGAGTCTTCAGTAGGGGAGGGGGGCCTTCTCAGCTAAGCACACCCTCTCCTGCTTGCATGCCTGAGCTAAGGGCAGATGGATTCCAGGAAGTAAATGCTATATGAATCATCTGCCCTTATTGAAGATGGCCACAGCCATAAATGCTAGGGGCCTGTTTTTCAAAGTGATTTCTCAGCAAAATAAAGCATGGAGACATGGATGGATGGGGAAGTTTGTTTTTAATATTAAAAATGAATTAAGTAGCAGTTTTGGTTTGTGGTGCTCAGGTGAAGTTTAGTTCCACTTTGGACGTAATTCCTCTTGGCTATTCTGAACTCTGGACTAATCTAGACTGAAGATTCCTCTAGACTCAAAACGCCTCTGGTCCCCTCTCTAATTTCTCTGGATTTAAGACTCTTTTTCCCTATGCTGTTTCTTCTTCATGCCAGATTGCAGAAGTCAACATCTTCTCTTAAGAGAGACAATTGACATACGACTCCACCAGAAACTGACTGAGGTGTTGAACAGCCAAAACGATTAAAAAATGGGCGTCTGAAAATGTGGCCAGGGGTTCACTCCTGCAGACTTTCTGCATACTGTTTGGCCTCTAACTATTCCCAGCCACAGCCTTTTACTCCAAAGACCAAATGTGCAGAGGTAAGTCCCTATTTCCCACTGCTACAGTCTTTTTCTGCCATTGCAAAAGTATTTCATGTACCTGTAAATGTGCTGCCAAGTACCCCAGGGGGTATGCCTAACCGAGGTGGGGATCCGCTGCTCTGATGAGTTCTTGAAGAGCTCTTATTCGTTGGCCAACAAAGTTTGTGGCACATTAGCAAGCACTTTCAGAAATGTAGCTCTCATGGAAATCTCATGATAGCCAATGATATTCATTGGTGTCTCCTGGCAAGATACAAAAGAATTTAAAGTCAGCATATATAAAATATCTTATACCAACAACACATATCAGATTTTTTTTAATTTGATCCAATTGTTGCATGGGAGGTTTTTTCTTTTTTTTTTTAATCACTCACATGTCTTTTTATGCTTCATCTGGCAGATGGGAGTGAAATGAAAATGCTCTGTAAGGTCATGTCTCTTAGTCCTTTTTTGACAGCATTGGGTGGCTGAGAGGCGAAATACCAATCACCAGTGCAGTGACACGGGACAGAAAAGAATAAGTCACATGCTTCCCATGCTTCACTTTAATATCAGTTGAGTGCTTTTTTTAAATGCTGCAGTGTATCTGAGTATTGTTGCCGTCCATATGCACCCTTTTATACAGTAGGTACTAGATAGGTGCACTTTATCGCCAAACATTTGTGGACACTTGACCATCACACCTATATAAGCTTTTGGACATCTCATTCCAAAGGCCATTAGTATGGACTTGGCCCTCACTTTGTGGCTATAACAGCATCCACTCTTCTGGGAAAGCTTTCAACTAGATTCTGCAGGGTGTCTTTGGTAATTTGTGCCTATTCAGTCTAAACAGCAATTATAAGGTCGGGTACTGATGTTGAACCAATAAGGCCTGGCTAGTAATAGGCATTCCAAACCATCCCAACGTTGCTCAGTAGGGTTGCGGTCAGGACCAGGGGCGGACTGACCATTTGGAAACTCGGGCACTGCCCGAGGGCCCGGGGTCAGTAGGGGGCCCCATGAGATGCCCCTGGTACCTTTTTCATAGGCTTTTTTGAGTTTGGGCAAGGACACAGGGGCCTCATGATCCCCTATTGCCCGGGGCCCCATGAGTTGTCAGTCTGCCCCTGGTCAGGACTCTGTGAAGGCCACTTGAGATTCTCCACACCAAACTCATTAAATCATGTCTTTATGGAGCTGGGTTTGTGCACAGGGGCACAGCCATGCTGGAATGGAAAAAATACCTCCTAATACTGTTACCACAAGGTACTGATGTTGGACCAATAAGACCTAGCTTGTAATACACAATTGTCTGTTGGTGACGTGTAGTGTGGTGGCAATAAACCTATATGAGCTTTTTGGACATCTCATTCCAAAGGCCATTAGTATGGACTTGGCCCTCACTTTGTGGCTATAACAGCATCCACTCTTCTGGGAAAGATTTCAACTAGATTCTGCAGGGTGTCTTTGGGAATTTGTGCCTATTCAGTCTAAACAGCAATTATAAGGTCGGGTACTGATGTTGAACCAATAAGGCCTGGCTAGTAATAGGCATTCCAAACCATCCCAACGTTGCTCAGTAGGGTTGCGGTCAGGACCAGGGGCGGACTGACCATTTGGAAACTCGGGCACTGCCCGAGGGCCCGGGGTCAGTAGGGGGCCCCATGAGATGCCCCTGGTACCTTTTTCATAGGCTTTTTTGAGTTTGGGCAAGGACACAGGGGCCTCATGATCCCCTGTTGCCCGGGGGCCCCATGAGTTGTCAGTCTGCCCCTGGTCAGGACTCTGTGAAGGCCACTTGAGATTCTCCACACCAAACTCATTAAATCATGTCTTTATGGAGCTGGGTTTGTGCACAGGGGCACAGCCATGCTGGAATGGAAAAAATACCTCCTAATACTGTTACCACAAGGTACTGATGTTGGACCAATAAGACCTAGCTTGTAATACACAATTGTCTGTTGGTGACCTGTAGTGTGGTGGCAATAAACACACTGAGTCCAGTTGCAATTGCCAAAATGTGAATTGAAGAACAGTCAAATTGTACAAACAGTCCAGTGGGAGGGTGCCATAATGGGGGGACACTCACAGTTACATGCAACTCAAAGCGGACAGCAGGTTCAGATGCATCGACAGCTTCTGTCTCCGAGGACGGAATGAGGCCTGGCCAGTCTAAGCCCAATAGGGAGGATTCCGATGGACAAATAAAAAATAAATAAAAAATATAAAAATAAAAGTCTATAACTGGCTTATTTAGCAAGGACACATAAACAGGCATCACATAGTGAATGAAGGGGAGAGAACATGTTCTTGGACAACTTGCCAGCCAGCTTGCCAACAACCGAATTAACCTGTCTAACAGTATGCGTTTATAACAGAGGCTCAGTTAGCACACATTTGCAAATACATACGTAAGCCACAGAGCCGCGGCACCCTGATAATCTGTAGTCCTAACTCTAAAATTTCTGAAAGCCCCCATAGTAGAGGCACATGAATTTAATGGATAGATCAAGGGCAGGTGTACCTGAGGGAGCCCACCCCTCTTAAAGGCAAAGGAGGTTTCCGATGGGGGATGGCATGTTCCTAGCCTGTCCCTACTCATCTGAAACCTCTCCATGTTGCTAACCACTTTCCCTGACAGGTGGGTGCTCTCCATATCCTATCCACTCTCAAATGAGTGCCAAATCCTGGAGGCAGGCAATAAAAAGGCTCTGCTGACCCAAAATGGCTACCAGGGTCACCTAAATTCATCCAACTGGAACGCTGCCTCAGGAGGCCAGAGAACCATAAAGAAACAGTTCTCTCTTGAATTCCCCTCTACCTGCAGTACCGCTCAGATTGAGCACCACCTACAGTGGAGAAATCACACTGCACTTGCCTACACATTCCAAATCATCCCAAATGTGTTCGGTTGGGTTGAAGTCAGGGCTTTGTGAAGAACACTCAGACTCCTCCCCACCAAACTCATCAAACCAGGTCTTTATGGAGTTCAGTTTATACAAGGGGTACAGCCATGTTTAAACTGTTAACACGAGGTTGGCAGTGCGGCGTTGTATAAAATATATGCTATAGCTACAACAGATCCATTCACCGGAAACACTTGAACCTGAAACATTGTAGGGGTGTCCTCATGTTTGTAGTTGGTATGATGCTCAGGTTTCAGTAAACATTTCGCTATGTAGGGTATGAAAAATAAAGCCACAGAATATAGAATTTATTTCATTTATTTAAGTTGCCAAAATGCCTTTAATGGTTTAATACAGAAGAAGCTGAACATTACTGAGAGAATTCGAATGTCCAACTGTGAGGAGGTCTCCAAGACTGTACACTGCTGAGCTAACATCTGTGTCCTCCACAGACATCCCGAATCTCTGACTACGAAGTCAACGGTTACAAGCATAATTACAAAGACATTGACATGTACATGGGGGATATAATTACAGCTGAGTAATGATGAAAACCTATATTGGGATTGTTAAAAAGTAACAACTCACAAAGGCTTTCCTTGTGAGTGATGTCATATTTGGCTACAACGTCTATTGTTCTGAAATCTTCACGTGTCTTTTTAAAGGTCACTGATTCCATGTGATATAATTGGATTAAACGAGCCAAATTTGTAAAACACTGTGTCCAACAATGAAGTACTCTACTTTTTTTTTTTTTTATCAAGTAACACAAGAAATATGGGATCATAAAAAACAGATAAATAAGTAGAACAAAAACTCTTGGATAGTCACATACTGTATTTTTTTAAGATGTGAATCTGGCAATTCTTGTGCACATGTCCATGGCTGAAGAAGACCAAGAAACATTTTTGTATTCCTTTGTTGCTCAAAAAATATCAACAAGATCCATTTTTCCAATGTGCAATTTATTACATATGCTGGAAATATTCCATTTTTTTATACGACGTGCTGATTTTCTTCTATTGTTTTGGAGTTTTATCATTGAAAATTAGATTTGATCATTGCATGGTAAAGAAAAACTTGAGTAGAGGGGTGGAAAGTTTCAAGCTGGTGGGTAGCAACTGGTAAGCAATCTGTGATACAGTGTGTGTCACGTAACATTTTTGAGTTTTGGTCTTGTTTTCATATCCAAAGGAATTCACTTAAAGTCAACTGAAACATTAGTATAGCAAACTAAATACAGTACATTTGTAGGTGCCGCAAAACAAACAGGGGAAATTTATTAAAACTAGAGTACTCAAAGTCTGGTACAGCTGTGTATGGTAGCCAATCAGCTTCTAACTTCATCTTGTTGAATTAAGCTTTGACAATAAAACCTGGATGCTGATTGGTTTCTATGCAGACCTGCATCAGTTTTTGCACCCTCCAGTTTTAGTAAATAGTGTTCAGTGCAGGGGCGGACTGACCATTTGAGCACTCGGCACTGTCTGAGGGCCCGGGGTCAGTAGGGGGCCCCATGAAATGCTCCTGGTACCTTTTATAGACTTTTTTTGGGTGTGCTTTAAGTGTGGGCAAGGACACAGGGGCCCCATGATCCCCTATTGCCCGGGGGCCCCATGAGTTGTCAATCCCCCCCTGGTTCAGTGTCTAGTTCTCTTTCTAAAGCAGACACAATGTGAGTAAAAAATCCAGTCCACTGAAGAAGCTGCAGAAAGGGACCCTTGCTCTCTGTGGGGAAGCAGTGGTCTCACTGCAGAGGTCACTGCCTAATGAGTCAGACTTGTAGTTCTGCACTCAGCAAAGCTCATACTGAAGGGAGAGCTCTACCTCAGCAGGGGGCATGTTGGACTTCTGCCACTGCTTCCTCTGGGAGAGCAAGGGTCCTTCTCTAGATCAGCCTTTCTCAACCAGGGTGTCCAGGCACCCTGGGGTGCCTTGAGGTTTCTTCAGGGGTGCCTTTGCAAAATGTCTAAAAATTGCCCAAAACTGGTATACAAGCCAGCGGGTGGAACAAGCCGGCCTTTTAGTTACACAAAGCCACAGGTTATCATTGTGCACCATTACGACCTTCTAGCCCCCAGCATCTGACAACTAATGACAACATCAGTTGATAAAGAGAATGTCAGCTGCCTGCACAGCATCCTAGTTTGACCCTCCCCTGCCCATTCCCATCAGCGCTGGGGTCACATTAGCTCAGTGATGGAGAAAAACTGAGGGAGAAGAGAAACATGGGAATACTAGTCAGTACCAGTGTGCAAAAGTGTATTTGCTTTGAAAGAATAAATCACCTCTAATGTTGGGCGTCCTACACATATGGATGTTGCTGCGCTATATAAAACTGTTAGAATCGTTTTTCACATTTTAGAATGGTGTGCCTTAAGACTGTCTGAAATTTTAATGAGTGCCTCGGGATTGGCCATAATTTTAACCTCCCTGGCGGTATTCCCGAGTGTAGTTCGGGGTAAAATGTCAGTACTAAAAGCGGTAACCCTGAGCTACACTCGGGCTTACCATGCGGCGTTGCTCAGGGAGTCCCTGCAGAACTTACCTTGTCCTTCACTTCCACGATGTGTCCCCTGCAGCGTCCCCGGCCATCTCCTCCGGCTGATGCCGGCATCCGGCTTCTGTGTTCCGGTCATGTGACGTTGGGACGTACAGGCGGCGGCGGCGGCAAATTTGAAAATTTTTAAAAAATGTCATTTTTTTCAAAATGAATTTTACATAGTAAAACATTGCTGTTTCAACCCATTTCACATACATTTTGTCCCGAGTGCTTTGTCCGGCGCCCTGCCTGCCTTTTTACTGTTCTTTCTGCCTGGAAACTGAGAAACATCCATGGCGTCCAAAAAGCGTCCCTTTAGGTCAAAAGCGGTTTTAGACCGGCTAGAGAACAGCGATAGTAAATCAGAACCACTTGCAGAATTGAGTGATAATGATTCGTGGGGGAAATTCATCATCAGACACTGAAAACGATTTTGCGACTTTGCTCAGCGATGTGCGAACTTGGCGCTCTATTTCACATTTCAGTGTTTTTGGTCTGATTATATTATTAAATTAAATGTATTAATATTATATTATTATTTTTTATGATTATTTATTAAATTATAATTTATGATTTTGTGTTTAAAATTTTATCATACCCGGGATGTTTACTAGACTCTTGTTCGGACAGATTTCAGTGAGTTATTCCTAAATATTGCAGCCTACAATAAAAAAATGACATATTTCCATGCAAAATAATGGTACCGCTTTCAGCACCAAAAATCTGAAATAATCATACCGCCAGGGAGGTTAAAGGGTGATTTGACTGAAAAAAGGTTGAGAAACACTGCTCTAGATCATGCTGGCAGAGGACAGGATACTTAGGCTGTGGTTGATGAAAATTCGAATGCGCATTAACCACTTCCCGACCGGCCGTTGTATATAAACGGCCGGACGGTGGCACTGCAGGGTCGGGTGGCCGTCTATAAACGGCTCCCCGCACCCTGCTTGTGCGCGCTCCCTGGGAGCGCGCAGCACCGCGATCCGGTGCCCGCTGTGTCCTCCGGACACAGTGAAACACCGATCGTCGGACGGGACCTCTGTACGAGGTCCCGATCATGTGATCACTGATTGGCCAATCAGTGATCACATGCAAAGTAGTAAGCAAGATGTCACTTGTGAAATCATTGCTTACTATGTGTGAAATCTGTGAATGATCACAGAGGTCACATGGTACAAGGCTATTCACAAAAGCCTTGTACCATGTGACAAGTTGTGACCAATCACAGCTCACTCTGTATTTCTCAATGAGTGCAGGAATGCACACAGAGAGAAAGAGAAATGATTGCTTTTACACCCTATATGGGTGTAAAAGCAATCAGTGTAAAAAAAAAAAAAAAATCTTTATCACCCCTCACAAGTAGTACAGTGTCACCATGGTGACACTGTACTGCTAGGGTGACAGTATGTAAAAAAATAAATAAAAATAAAAAATAATAATATAAAAAAATAAAATAAAAATGTAAAAAAAAATGTTAAAAATTATAATTTTTGCTTATAAACTAATTTGGATTTTTTTTTTTTTACTAAAAAGATAACGGAATAAATTTTGGCTAAGATTTATGATGAAATATTATTTATTTGCAAAATTTTATAAAAAAAACACTTTTTTAAAAACTTTTTTGGACATTTCATTTACATAGCAAAAAAAATACAAATCCCAGTGGTGAATAAATACCACCAAAATAAAGCTTTATCTATCTAAAAAAAATGGTAAAAAATTCATTTGGGTACAGTGTTGCATGACCGCGCAATTGTCATTCAAAGTGTGATAGCGCTAAAAGCTGAAAATTGCCCTGGTCAGGAAGGGGGTAAAAGTGTCCGGACTGGAAGTGGTTAAGAAAAACTGTAAATCCTAGTCACTTGTGAAGATCAGAAAATACAGTGTATGTAAAGATAAAACTTTTTTTTTTTGATTTAGTGGGAAAAGGTTGAACTCCTTTCAGGTTTTCATTGATGTCTGTGTCCCATCTGAGGAGATTCACCTTCTCTTTTTCTCGTGATGCCCATTGTTGTAGGGACTGATAGTGAGGGAATGTCCATTTTTTGAGTTGTCACCAGAATAGGAAAGTTAAAGCATATCTAAATACTAGAACAAAATGTAATATATGAGGGCCGTTCAAGTCAAAGCGGAACTTTTAATTTTACAGGTATAAAAAGGGATGGTAGCGTGGCAGTACTACACGTGGTAGTAAGTGGCAAGGGCCTATTACTGATGTTGCGTGCCGGTCCAGAGACCGCTAATCAAGATGGCAGACAGCAGTGTTAGTGCGTGCATGGAACAGCATGTGGTGATGATGTTTCTTGTGAACGAAGGCGTAAAACCTCTGGATATCTACAGAAGACTTCAAGCACAGTACGGGGATGAGGCGCTTAGCCACAGATGTGTAATCATTTCAAAGATGGCTAGATGTCCATCAGTGGCGATCCTGGCCGTGGTGGTTCCCAGGCCACACAGTCATTCCTGTGAACATTTAGCACGTGGAACGCCTGATCCTGGATAATCGATGCATAACCTGTCATAAAATTGCACAAGAGATGAATCTTTCTGTGGGAATGGTGAACACAATGATGGGAAGTGAAGCCGGCTGTCCTAGGATGGTTCAGGAGTACTGACAAATCCTTCCATCTTCTATTCCCTCGAAAAAAGAGATTCTCTTTTTCCTTATATATAGGGAAGGTGGTCTCCAAATGCAGCCCTTTGCTTGCCTTTATCTGGTCATTGGAGCGCTATTCCTTCCACTGATATACGATACTATGCCTTCCACTAACACCAACAATGGGGCAATATCTCCTCCCCCCCACTGACACCAATGATGGGGCACTATTCCTCTCTATGATATCAACAATGGGACACTATTCCTCTCACTGATACCAACAATGGGGCACTATTCCTCCCACTGACACCAACAATGGGGCACTATTCCTCTCATTGATACCAACAATGGGGCACTATTCCTCCCAATAATACCAACAATGGGGCACTATTCCTCCCACTGATACCAACAATGGGGCATTATTCCTCCCACTGATACCAACAATGGGTCACTATTCCTCCCACTGACACCAACAATGGGGCACTATTCCTCACATTGATACCAACAATGGGGCACTATTCCTCCCTATGATATCAACAATGGGACACTATTCCTCTCACTGATACCAACAATGGGGCACTATTCCTCCCACTGACACCAACAATGGGGCACTATTCCTCCCAATAATACCAACAATGGGGCACTATTCCTCCCACTGATATCAACAATGGGGCATTATTCCTCCCACTGACAGCAACAATGGGGCACTATTCCTCCCACTGACAGCAACAATGGGGCACTATTCCTCTCACTAATGCCAACAATGGGGCACTATTCCTCCCAATAATACCAACAATGGGGCACTATTCCTCCCATTATTACCAATGATAGGGCACTATTCCTCCCACTGACAGCAACAATGGGGCACTATTCCTCCCACTGACAGCAACAATGGGGCACTATTCCTCTCACTAATGCCAACAATGAGGCACTATTCCTCCCACTGATACCAACAATGGGGCACTATTCCTCCCATTATTACCAATGATAGGGCACTATTCCTACCACTGACACCAACAATGGGGCACTATTCCTCCCACTGACACCAACAATGGGGCACTATTCCTCTCACTGATACCAACAATAGGGCACTATTCCTCCCAATATTATCAACAATGGGGCACTATTCCTCCCATTGACACCAAACAACGAGACACCATTCCTTCCTCTGACACCAACAGCAAGGCATTATTCCTCCCACTAACAATGACAGGTATTATTTCTCCCACTGATACCAACAATGGACTACCCCACTGATACTAACAAAGGAACAATATTCCTCCCACTAATGCCAATGATGGGGCACTATTCCTCATCCTACTGACCACAGGCATGGGTTACAATTATTCCCCATTGGTACTAACAATGGGCACCATTCCTCCACTGACACCATTGATGGGACATTATTCTTCCCACTAATACCAATCATAGTCCACTATTCCTCCCACTGATACCAACAATGAGACACCATTCCTTTTGCTGACACCAACCATTGACAATGATGGGCACTATTCCTTCCAACTGATACCTACAATGGAGTACTCCACTGATACTAACAAAGGGGCAATATTCCTCCCAGTAATGCCAATGATGGAGCACTATTCCTCATCCTACTGACCACAGGTGTGGGTCACTATTATTCCCCATTGGTACTAACAATGGGGCACCATTCCTCTTACAGACACCATTGATGGGGCACCATTCCTCCCACAGACACCATTGATGGGGCACCATTCCTCCCACAGACACCATTGATGGGGCACTATTCTTCCCACTAATACCAATAATAGTCCACTATTCCTCCCACTGATACCAACAATGAGACACCATTCCTTTCGCTGACACCAATCATTGACAATGATGGGCACTATTCCTTCCAACTGATACCTACAATGGAGTACTCCACTGTAACTAACAAAGGGGCAATATTCCTCCCAGTAATGCCAATGATGGGGTACTATTCCTCATCCTACTGACCACAGGTGTGGGTCACTATTATTCCCCATTAGTACTAACTATGGGGCACCATTCCTCCCACAGACACCATTGATGGGGCACCATTCTCCCACAGACACCATTGATGGGGCACCATTCTCCCACAGACACCATTGATGGGGCACCATTCTCCCACAGACACCATTGATGGGGCACCATTCCTCCCACAGACACCATTGATGGGGCACTATTCTTCCCACTGATACCAACAATAGGACACGGAATGATACTAACAAAGGGTCAATATACCTCCCACTAATACCAGTGATAGGCCACTATTCCTGATCCTACCCTCCACAGCATTATATAATTTTTCACTCCCACTGACGAACAAGTCTGAGGCATTTTCTGCACCCACTAGCCACAACCAGGTCCCCCTAAAATCTGAAGGATAGTAAACTGGCCCTTCATTTAGAAAGTTTGGAGGCCCCTGCTCTCTCTCTATATATTTTAGCTTTTAAATGCAGTACTTGTCTGGTTTAAAAAAAAAGATTGGTTTAAGAAAACTGTACTCATGGGCACAGAACTTAATACGAAAACCATTAAAACTTATTTTAGTAAAATTTAATCTCCATCTGCCCTTTTCTTCGAGCAATATGTGGAAAGAGTAAACGTTGGCTCAAAGCCTGTCTTTCAGGTACGGTGCTGAAGTTTTTATCAGCCTCAAAAGTACAAATAGCACAATGAAGTATGGAGCCAGACAGCAAGCCGTAGATGTGTCGAACAAGGCCAAATCACGCCTCAAGTCTATTCCAATTCACTGCAAGATGGACCACTAGAAAAAAAATTTGCAGAAAAATTTATTCTGGAGAGCAAACGCAAATTCCTCTCCTGTGCCATAGGTCAACGTTCCTTCCAAGATGTTTGCGGAAGGCTTTCTAAGTGTGCTTAGTATGCTTTTTTTTTGTACTGGCCAGCGGTGTAAGGACAGACCCGCATGAAAAAAAATGAAGTCTCACTAAAGTTCCTGAATGGTTTTCAAGAAAAGATACCCTCTAGGGAAACGGGAGAGGCTCATGTTTTAACTACACACCCATGTAATCTCTAGCAATCCTTTGGAGAATGCCAGCGAAGGGATCCATTACATAGGGCACGGAATGCACAGAGTGAGTGAGTAATGGTTGAGAGAGGAGGGTGCTAAGATCCTTATCTGCTTAGACATCGCAGACCTACCCTAAATGGTTTCACAGAAGGCCATTGGAATATGACATGCAGGAAAGTTTCGGAAAACATAATTTTTTCCCATTTGAGGTAAATGCTTTAAGAAATGTTATAGCTTAGTCGAAGTTGGGCAGAAAACCCTAAAAATGCATTTGTATAGAATTTGTTGACAGATCTTTTGCAGATTTTAGGCCTGGAAAAGTTGATTTTTGACCTTCATAGTTGAACTTTGAAGACCAAGGTCTTAGACTGTCTGTACACACTTACAGAGAGTACAATATCTACAGTCAGGTCCATAAATATTGGGACATTATTATTATTACATCGAGTTTATACAGCGCCAAAGGGTTTACTCAGCGCTGTACAATAGAGGGGGGGGGACAATACAAGAAACAGAACAGCAATAACAACAGTACACGAGGGGTTAGAGGGCCCTACTCTTTTGAGCTTACAATCTAGGAGGGAGGGGGTAGTGGTACAGGAGGAAGTGGCTGTGGGGGATGGAGTGGTAGGAGGAATGAAGGAGAACGGCTGTTAGGTGAGGGAGGGGTAGGCTTCCCTGAAGAGGTGGGTTTTCAGGGAGCGCCTGAAGGTGAGGAGGGAAGGTGACAGTCTGATGGATTGGGGCAGTGAGTTCCAGAGGATGGGGGAGGACCTGGAGAAGTCTTGCAGTCGTGCGTGGGAGGAGGAGACCAGGGAGCAAGATAGAAGGAGGTCCTGTGAGGAGCAAAGGGTACGGGTAGGGTGGTACTTGGGAATCAGGTTGGTGAGGTAGTTAGGGGCAGTGTTGTGAATGGCTTTGTAGGTCAGAGTGAGTAGTTTGAATTTGATGCGTTGGGCGATAGGGAGCCAGTGGAGGGAGAGGCAGAGGGGGGTGGCAGAGGTGGAGCGGGTGGTGAGGTGGATGAGTCTGGCTGCTGAGTTCAGGATGGTCTGAAGCGGGGAGAGCCTGCACTGGGGTGGGCCAGTGAGAAGGGAGTTGCAGTAGTCCAGGCGTGAGATAATCAGGGAGTGTACAAGTAGTTTAGTGGTGTCTGGGGTAAGGAAGGTACGTATCTTGGCAATGTTGCGAAGGTGGAGCCTGCATGTGTTTGTAAGTGATTTGACATGAGGTTGGAAGGAAAGGTTTGAGTCCAGAATTTCGCCAAGGACTTTGGCTTCCGGGGCGGGATTGATGGTGGTGTTGTTGGTAGTGATGGATAGGATGGGGGGGCAGGGGGAAAGATGAGGAGCTCAGTTTTGGAGAGGTTAAGCTTGAGGAAATGGAGCGACATCCAATCTGAGATGTCGTTTAGGAGGTGAGTGATGCGGGCGGAGAATGTGGGGGTGAGGTGAGGGGTGGGGAGGTAAATTTGAGTGTCATCAGCATAGAGGTGATAGTTGAAGCCGTGGGAGTGTATGAGTTTGCCAAGGGAGGAGGTGTAGATGTAGAAGAGAAGGGGTCCAAGGACAGAGCCTTGGGGGACCCCGACAGAGAGGGGGAGAGAAGGGGAGGTGGCACCGTTGTAGGAAACGCTGAAGGAGCGTCGGGATAGGTAAGAGGAGAACCAGGAGAGAGCGGTGTCTCTGATGCCAAGGGAGAGTAGTTTGTTAAGGAGGAGGGGGTGGTCAACTGTGTCAAAGGCCGTGGAGAGGTCCAGGAGAAGGAGGACAGAGTAGTCGCCTTTTGGCTTTGGCGGTTAGCAGGTCGTTAGTGATTTTGAGGAGGGCAGTTTTGGTGGAGTGTAGGGGACGGAAGCCGGACTGTAGTGGATCAAGGAGGTTGTTGTCAGTTAGGTGGGCGCTTAGGCGATCGTAGACTAGGCGCTCAAGGAGCTTGGAACTGAGTGGCAGCAAGGAGATGGGTCTGAGGTTGTTTGAGTCAGTGGGGTCCAGGGAGGGCTTTTTGAGTATGGGGGTGATGTGCGCATGCTTTAGGGGGGAGGGGAATGCGCCAGTAGAGAGGGAGAGATTGAAGATGTGGGTGAGGGAGTGGATGAGGGAAGAGGGGGGTGACCGGAGTTGAGAGGGGATAGGGTCTAGGGGGCAGGTGGTGAGGCCGGCTTCTGAGAAGACCCTGGTGACTTCCTCAGGAGAACACATCGACACAATTCTAACATTTTTGGCTCTATACACCACCACAATGGATTTGAAATTAAACGAACAAGATGTGCTTTAACTGCAGACTGTCAGCTTTAATTTGAGGGTATTTACATCCAAATCAGGTGAACGGTGTAGGAATTACAACAGTTTGCATATGTGCCTCCCATATGTGCCCTGTTTGTAAAAGTCCATTTCTCTGCAGTCTGTGAAAATATCTCAAGTTCTGAGCTTTCGTTTTACTGGCACAATCACCGGCAACTTTCTATGCAGTGATGTGCAGTGCAGCTCAGCCTGCACTGCCTTCCGCTTGTTCCCTTTCGGCTGCTTTCTGTCAATGCAGGGGAGTGGAGCCTGATTTATAAAGATGAGGACAGCTGACAGTCCAAAGAGTTCCTTTGTTTGAACAGAATTAACCTACGGCACCACCTGCCTGGAGTTTGCATGTTCTCCCTGTGCTTGCGTGGGTTTCCTCCAAGTACTCCGGTTTCCTTCCACACTCCAAAGACATGCTGGTAGGTGAATTGGCTCCTGTGTAAATTGTCCCTAGTATGTGTATGTATGAATGTAAGTTAGGGACCTTAGATTGTACGCCCCTTGAGGGTTAGGAACCTTAGATTGTACGCCCCTTGAGGGTTAGGAACCTTAGATTGTACGCCCCTTGAGGGTTAGGGACCTTAGATTGGACGCCCCTTGAGGGTTAGGGACTGATGTGAATGTACAATATATATGTAAAGTGCTGTGTAAATTGACGGAGAAAATACATATTCAAAAAATACAGCAGCTTATTAATGCTCCATCATATTAACCCCCTGTAAGAGTTACTTAGAGCGGTTATAAATCCTTGCATATTCACAGTGATAGTGTCTGGCCTCAGGTGATACACAGAGATGAAACAAATCCTCCTACATAAGTTGTACCTGTTTATCTGCAGTGTTCTCTTCTCTACATCCATTCAAAGTCCAGAATATATACAGCGTGGCACTACCCCCTTAGCAGTCGCTGAGTTTTGCATCCCGCTACAGTTCTGCACGGCCAGGCAACTGCATTTTCTTCCACACCTGCACACTGGAGTCAATAAACGTTCCTTCAGCTTAGTTTTGTGATTTTCTTAAGGGGTTTTGAATTTGGATGGGGTTGAGAGATGTATGGGATGCCCAAGGGAACTGTGAGGACAAACTCCTTAGCAACTATGTACAAGTTTGTGGACAAAAAGTCTCTCCTTTGAAGAGCTCTCCAGCTCTCTGGTGTACATCTTCAGACCCCTGATGAATCCTTCTCTTCACCCCTCTGTACTGAGGGTGTTCCCTGGGCAAGGGGACCCAGAAACTGTCACTTAGTAAAGCAGCCCGAGATGAAAAGCTAGTTGAGTTCTCCACCTGACTGACCTCTCCCTTTATCCAGCCCAGGGGGTGTAAGGTTGCTCATACTGTCCTTCCTGATAGCTCAATGGGTTCTTGGCTGCCTTCCGGCCTTTAGCTGGGCTGGCTCTTTCCCTGCTGTTCAGGCTGTCCTTCCTGGAAGATGGTGGTACAGGGGAGACTCCCTTGTCTAGCACCAGCCTGTAGGTAGGCCCCCTCCCTGGGCCCCCTCCCAGGCTCCATACTCCAGCCTTCACTCCATTCTCCACCTGACACTACTACTGCTGCTGATGAGGGTCTCTCATACTTAAGGACTGTCCTGGCCCCATGCCAAGCCTCCTGCTTGGGGATTGGCCAAGATCCCATAAGTATACAGATCAGCCCTTCCTTACCCCCACCCACTGACTTCTAGAAGCTTCTCCAGCTTCTAGAGCAGGGGGAACTGTCCTGCAGAGCCCTCAGCCCTGACCTAAAATAACCTGGCTGATTCACACCCAGGCTAACTCATCCCAGGCTGCTACTCTGCCTCTACCTAAAAAGACTAACTAGCTCCCCCTAGCTATACTTGAGGGGTGCTGCAACAGTTTTCTGAGAGTTCAGAAAAACGAGGGCAAAGCTCAGTGGGGAGAGTTCTGAGAGTTTATTGGAGGGGAGAGACACACACCCCTCCACACAGCTCACAGGAACAGAGCTGAGGCTGTCAATCAGCTGCAGGCCCCTGCCCCGTCACCATTTTTCTCTTGGTGTCAGGAAAACTTGCCAGAAGTGACTCATGCAGATTGCAGAGGAAGGAGGCAGCAGACAGAAATGATGCTTAGTACTGTGGATTTAGACAAGTACGCACTATAGAGCAGCGGGCTCCGAACTGTGGCCCGGGGGGCCAGATGTGGCCCTTTGCTTATCTTTATCCGGCCCTTAATTCTCTTTTTTCCCTCTATTATTATTATTATTACTACGAGTTTATATAGCGCCAAAGGGTTTGCTCAGCGCTGTACAATAGGGGGGACAATACATGGCACAGTACAACAACAACAAACAATGTACGAGGGGTAAGAGGGCCCTACTCTTACGAGCTTACAATCTAGGATAAATCCTCTGATAAAAGGCACTATTCCTCCCACTGACAGCAATGATGGGGAGCTATTCCTCCCACTGACACCAACATTGGGGCACTATTCCACCCACTGACACCAACACTGGGGTGCTATTCCTCCCACTGACACCAACACTGGGGCGCTATTCCTCCCACTGATACCGATGATGGGGAGCTATTCCTCCCACTGACACCAACATTGGGGCACTATTCCACCCACTGACACCAACACTGGGGCGCTATTCCTCCCACTGACACCAACACTGGGGTGCTATTCCTCCCACTGACACCAACACTGGGGCACTATTCCACCCACTGACACCAACACTAGGGCTCCATTTCTCCCACTGACAGTAACAATGGGGAGCTATTTCTCTCACTGACACCAACACTGGGGCACTATTCCACCCACTGACACCAACACTGGGGCACTATTCCACCAACTGACACCAACACTGGGGCACTATTCCACCCACTGACACCAACACTGGGGAACTATTCCACCCACTGACACCAACACTGGGGAACTATTCCACCCACTGACACCAACTCTGGGGTACTATTCCACCCACTGACACCAACTCTGGGGTACTATTCCACCCACTGACACCAACTCTGGGGTACTATTCCACCCACTGACACCAACTCTGGGGTACTATTCCACCCACTGACACCAACACTGGGGCACTATTCCACCCCCTAATACTAAAGATGGGGCATTGTTTGCTCCCACTGACACAGGACATTTTCTACTTCCACTGGCCACAGTCCGGGCCCCCTAAAGTCTGAAGGACAGTAAACCGGTCCTTTGGTTAGAAAGTTGGGAGACCCCTGCTATAGAGGGATGTGCTTTGTTTATATTTCATGTCTGAGGTTTACAATCACTTTAAATGCAACAATGAAGAATCAGGTCTCTATCTGTGCTGTATGGCAGAGCTGTGTAAATCTCAGGACCGGATGGACAAAAATAAAAATCCTTTAGCAGGTAAAACAGCCCCCCTAAATGTATTTCATTGCAGTATTTAGCTGTATGCCCGGAGTTCAGCTTTAAGCGTCTCTCTTTTCTCCACTTGCATCAGAAGCAGAACTTTTATTTTACATTTTAACAACCAAAATAGAGGAACAGAAAGAAACAGCCAATGCAAACTCCCCATGTGAATTGAATTCTTGATCCTCGCGCTGGGTCTGACGCGCGGAGTGATGATTCACCGGTGATATCGGGCCAAAAATGACTTCTAGATGTCATTCCCAATCCTTCAATTCTGTTTTCAAGAGGCGGAAAGGACTTATGTGTATTCAAGTACAGATGGCGTGTTAGAAGCCTCAACTTCTGATGTGTTCTCCAGGAGAGTGCGAGGAGCGAGGCCGTGATCCCGGGCCAAGTCCCCCCCAACCTGAAGTCCGCTTCGCTCCTCCATAACTTATTTAGCAGAAGAAAGAAGAAAATAATTTTTTTCCTAATCGTTTTTTATTTGGGCTCCTTATGTTTTTCAGAACTCTTTTTTTTTTATCGGTTCAGAGCACCACTTGTTTCCTTGTTGGAGATTCTGTATCATATTTAACCCCTTCAGTACCGGGCGCCTTCACCTCCTTCCCGCCCCGGCCGATTTACAGCTCTCTGCGCTACGCCCCTTGAGGGTTAGGGACTGATGTGAATGTACAATATATATGTGAAGTGCTGCATAAATTGATGGCGATATATAAGTACCTGAAATAAATGTGCATGAGGCCTTTGGGTACAAGGATTGTTGCAAATGTTGCTTCTTTATAGGGTCAAGTTTTAAGCCCCTCCTACTCCTTTGCCACACTCATAATTTGCATGCAGCCATATTGTACCCCTCTGGTTGCCCAAGATTGAAGATTGAAAAATTAGGCAGGGGTGGGCAAACTGCAGCCCTCCATCTGTTTCAGGAACTACAAGTCCCATCATCCCTCTGCCTTTGGGAATCATGCTTGTAACAGTCAGTCTGGTGGCATGTAGCATCACAACAGCTGGAGGGACTCTCAGTGCCAGACAGTGCCACCTATCAATGTGCGTCAGTGCCGCCTACCAATGCCCGTCAGTGCTGCCTATTAGTGCCACCTATCAGTGCAAGTCAGTGCTGCCTATCAGTGTGCATCAGTGCCACCTATCAATGCCCGTCAGTGCTGCCTATCAGTGTGCATCAGTGCCACCTATCAATGCCCGTCAGTGCTGCCTATCAGTGCCACATAACAGTGCCGCCTATCAGTCACCCCTATCACTGCCATATATGAGTGTTGCCTTTCAGTGTTGCCTTTCAGTGCCCATCAGTGATGCCTGTCAATGTCCATCAGTGCCACCTACCAGTGCCTCCTCATCAGTGCCCATCAGTGCCGCCTATCAGTGCCCCTCAGTGCAGCCTATCAGTGCCCATCACTGCAGCCTATCTGTGCCCATCAATGCAGCCTATCAGTGCCACCTACCAGTGCCTCTTCATCAGTGCCCATCAGTGCCGCCTATCAGTGCCCCTCAGTGCAGCCTATCAGTGCCCATCACTGCAGCCTATCTGTGCCCATCACTGCAGCCTATCAGTGCCACCTATCAGTGCCCATCAGTGCAGCCTATCACTGCCCATCACTTCAGCCTCATTAGCTCACATCAGTGAAGGAGAAAAATCACTTATTCACAAAATTTTATAACAGAAACTAAGAACAAAACTTTTTTTTTGAAAATTTTTAGTTGTATTTGGTTTGCTTAGCAAAAAATAAAAGACCCCGAGGTGATTAAATACCACCAAAAGAAAGCTCTATTTGTCTCAAAAAAATGATACAAATTTCATATGGGTATGACCGCGCAATTGTCATTCAAAGTGTGACAGCGCTGAAAGCTGAATATTGGCCTGGGCAGGAAGGAGGTATAAGTGCCCTGTAGGCGAGGGGTTAAATGGGCTTTAAATAAAATAACATTTATTTGCACCTTTTAAATAACGAAAAAAAGCAAACAATTTTAGTTTTCAAGCAAATTTTGGCAAAGCAGCTGCAGGAAAAGCTAGTTGTCAGCAAAAATGGAATCTTTGCCAAAATCCCTCTTCTCATCCCTACTTGGATCGTTGCGGAGTGTCTATGTATGGCCTCCGTCCGCTGCCCCGTCTTTAGTTGCTCAAGTCGCAGAGCCTGAAACCTCAATCCACACCAGCACAGTTGGCCGCAGAGGACGATGGGTCGTCCACGGCCTCGGTATTAATCTTAATAGCCGTGGATTAGGAGATGATCTCCGCTAATGGACCCCACATGCCTCCATGCTGTCAGGAAATAGAACACATTATTTAATTAATGGAAACCAGAAGTGAAATGTTGACGCATTTCTCCATATCGAATATCCGGCAACAGGTGATCAAGTTAAGTTAGCGCTAAGTCAGGAGGACGATATAAAAAGTTTAGGAGAAAAAAAAATTATAAATCAAGATTGTCTACTTTTTTGATATGCTTCATTTTTTTTCTTGCTTTGACTTAAAATGGACCTAGCAATATATATATATATATAGAGAGAGAGAGAGAGAGAGAGAGAGAGAGAGAGCGAGAGAGAGAGAGAGAGATCAATACAGAGAGAGAGAGAGAGAGAGAGAGAGATCAATACATAGAGAGAGAGAGAGAGAGAGAGAGGGAGAGAGGGAGAGAGAGAGAGGGAGAGAGAGAGAGAGAGAGAGAGAGAGAGAGAGAGAGAGATCAATGGAGAGAGAGAGGGGGGGGGAGAGAGAGAGAGAGAGAGAGAGAGAGAAATATATATATATATAGAGAGAGAGAGAGAGGGAGAGAGATCAATACATATATATATATAGAGAGAGAGGGAGAGAGATCAAGAGAGAGAGAGGGAGAGAGAGAGAGAGGGAGAGAGAGAGATCAATGCAGAGAGAGAGAGAGAGATCAATACATATATATGTAGAGAGAGAGAGGGAGAGAGATCAATACATATATATATAGAGAGAGAGAGGGAGAGAGATCAAGAGAGAGAGAGAGAGAGAGAGAGAGAGAGAGAGAGAGAGATCAATACATATATAGAGAGAGAGAGGGGGGGGGGAGAGCGATATCAATGCAGAGAGAGAGAGAGAGAGAGCGAGAGAGAGAGAGAGAGAGAGAGTGAGAGAGATCAATGCAGAGAGAGAGAGAGGGGGGAGAGAGAGAGGGAGATCAATACATATATATATATATATATAAAAATTCTTTTTCATTTTATTTTTCATTTTAGGTGCACCATGCCACATTATTCTGTACTATTAGTTATATACAGTAGTTTGTCTGGCTGAAAAAAGACTCACTTTTGTTGTCAGCGGTTTAGACATTATTGGGCTGTGTGTTGAGTTATTTTGAGAAGACAGCAAATTTACATGTTATACAAACTGTACACTGACTACGTCACATTGTAACAAAGTGTCATTTCTTCAGTGTTGTCACATTAAAAGAGAGAATCAAATATTTACAAACATGTGAGGGGTGGAGTCACTTCTGGGAGATACTGTATATATATTGCAGTATGCAGAGCCATACAAAGCAGTGTGCAGGAGCTGACAGGGGAGAGATTTGTGTTGCTTATACATATCTTTGACTTCTCCCATGCTGTATAGGTGGATCTCCACCTCTTTCAGGTTGCCTAAGCCGATGCCTCCTCTGTAGTGCCGGCTCCTGTCCCACGCAGAGTGACATCAACTGCACTCCACCTCTCTATCTCGGATAGCGGTCTCCAGAGTGGTGCCGGCAGCAGGAAAGAAGAGATTTTCAGGTCAGTGTGAAGCAATACACTGGGCAGAATAGTACCGGGCTCCTTTCACTCTGATCTGCTGCGGTCTAACCACACCACGGGTGCAGTGTACCTAAAGCTTTCCTGTGTGTTTGCTGTGTTTAGCCATAGACTTCTATTATATTCTGCGGGTTTGGTGCACTGAATACAGGAGTTACGGTGCGACCTGCGACTGTGCCCGGTGATCTTTGACTTCTCCCATGCTGTATAGGTGGATCTCCACCTCTTTCAGGTTGCCTACCCCTGACCAGGGGCGAACTGACAACTTTCTTTTTCTTGTTGCTAGGCAGATTTAAAATGCAAACCGCAAATGCATCAAACATTTCTGCATTGCGTCTTGCATTTTTCTCCTGCGTTTTTGATGCCATTTCTGCATTGCATTTTGGCACCTGTGTTTTTGTCACTTTTTGATACTTTTGGTTTCTTTTTTTTCTTGATGCAGCAAAAAACGCAGCAAAAACACAATACATGCTTTTCTTTTTTCTTTTTCTTGTTGCTAGGCAGATTTAAAATGCAAACCGCAAATGCATCAAACATTTCTGCATTGCGTCTTGCATTTTTCGCCTGCGTTTTTGATGCCATTTCTGCATTGCATTTTGGCACCTGTGTTTTTGTCACGTTTTTGATACTTTTGGTTTCTTTTTTTTCTTGATGCAGCAAAAAACGCAGCAAAAACACAATACATGTCTTTCTGCAGCTTTTCCATTGAAGTCTATAGAACCAAAAATGCAACTTTTTTCGTTCAAAAACGTTCCCTGACCCTTTCTGAAAAAACGCACCGGGTGATAACGAGCAAAAGTGAACGTGTCCCATAGGACCTGGGGCGGACTGACAACTCATGGGGCCCCGGACAATAGGGGATCATGGGGCCCCTGTGTCCTTGCCCAAACTCAAAAAAGCCTATGAAAAAGGTACCAGGGGCATCTCATGGGGCCCCCTACTGACCCCGGGCCCTCGGGCAGTGTCTGAGTTTCCAAATGGTCAGTCTGCCTCTGGGTGCCACTAGTCCTCCTGTATGGGGCCCAAGTCAGCAGGGGGGGCACAAGCAACAGGGTGAATCAGATGTGGGCAGGGAGGGTGATTGGCACAGCAGGGGTGGGGTTTCCAAATGGTCAGTCCACCCCTGCCCCTGACCTAGGCAGAGGAGAAGAGCACACAATCCCTTTTACTTGTAAGAAGTCCTGACAAGCCATGCAGTGACAAGAAGGCGCTCCAGGACTTAGTGTCAGCACTTCATTACTCGCCCGTGTAAAGCTCTTATCCTCCAGGTGCCCCATAAACCGCTCAGACACCCGCACTTCGCCACATAAAGCCACAGATGTGACCGGCAAGACATCGGCGCGCAGCGTGCTGGAACATTTACGGCCTGATGCAGTTTCCATATTACAGAAGCATCCATTACCGTGCCGCCCCGATGTCGCAGGACGCTGAGATGTTTAGAGAGATCGCAATAAACTCCATGACGCTTTCACGTGTCACCTTGGTTAAAAATTGGATTTCTTGTCAGTTTAGAAAAGTGCAACTGTGTACATCGAGCTTTACTCTGGGATAACACATTTTTATTAATATTTATTTCAGGTACTTATATAGCGCCGTCGATTTACGCAGCGCTTTACATCAGGGGTGTCCCTAGGGTTGGTGTCACCCGGTGCGGTAACACTTGGTGACACCCCCTCCAACGATCCCTGCAGGATGGATCGGATGTGCGGATTGAGCATAATGGATGGGAGTCCGATCCATTATGCTCAATCCGAAGATCCGATCCATCCTGAGGGGATCGCCGGCATGCAGCCTATACGGGGTGACACCGGACCCGCTCAATGAAAGGGTAAGTTGCAAAGCATGCCGACGATCCCCGCAGGATGAATCGGATCTGAGGATTGAGCATAATGGATCGGAGTCCGATACATTATGCTTCCCAATCCACAGATCTGATCCATCCTGAGGGGATCGTCGGCATGCAATCTATACAGGTGACACGGGACCCGCTCCAGGAAAAGGTAAGTTGTAATGCAAGCCGATGATCCCTGCAGGATGGATCGGATCTGCGAAATGAGCATAATGGAGACCGGATATAGTGAATGCAGGGTCCGGGGAGACCAGATACAGTGAATGCAGGGTCCGGGGAGACCAGATACAGTGAATGCAGGGTCCGGGGAGAGCAGATATAGTGAATGCAGGGTCTGGGGAGACCAGATATAGTGAATGCAGGGTCCGGGGAGACCAGATATAGTGAATGCAGGGTCCGGGGAGACCGGATATAGTGAATGCAGGGTCCGGGGAGACCAGATATAGTGAATGCAGGGTCCGGGGAGACCGGATATAGTGAATGCAGGGTCCGGAGAGACCGGATATAGTGAATGCAGGGTCCTAGGAGAGCGGATATAGGGAATGCAGGGTCCGGGGAGAGCAGATATAGTGAATGCAGGGTCCGTGGAGACCGGATATAGTGAATGCAGGGTCCGGGGAGAGTGGATATAGTGAATGCAGGGTCCGGGGAGAGCGGATATAGTGAACGCAGGGTCCGGGGATAGCAGATATAGTGAATGCAGGGTCCGGGGAGACCGGATATAGTGAATGCAGGGTCCGGGGAGAGCGGATATAGTGAATGCGGGGTCCAGGGAGACCGGATATAGTGAATGCAGGGTCCGGGGATAGCAGATATAGTGAATGTGGGGTCTGGGGAGAGCGGATATAGTGAATGCAGGGTCCGGGGAGACCAGATATAGTGAATGCAGGGTCCGGGGAGACCGGATATAGTGACTGCAGGGTCCTGGGAGAGCGGATATAGTGAATGCAAGGTCCAGGGAGAGCGGATATAGTGATTGCAGGGTCTGGGGAGACCAAATATAGTGAATGCAGGGTCTGGGGAGACCAAATATAGTGAATGCTGGGTCGGGGAGACCAAATATAGTGAATGCAGGGTCTGGGGAGACCAAATATAGTGAATGCAGGGTCGGGGAGACCAAATATAGTGAATGCTGGGTCGGGGAGACCAAATATAGTGAATGCTGGGTCGGGGAGACTGGATATAGTGAATACAGGGTCTGGAGAGAGCAGATATAGAGACAGGGGAGAGAACTGTCCCCCCTCCTGTCAGAGATGCTTGGCAATCACCGGGCACTGGAGAGTAATCACCGGCCAGAACCTGGTGATTTTACAGCTGTGGCCGCAGGTGGCGGTGCGGGTAAGGCGCACGCCCCCTACCTGGAAATGCGAAATCACATATATGTAGGTGATTTTGCACACTCGTGCCCCGTGTTGCCCAGCGACAGCCCCAAAACATCACTGCTCTAGAGGAGATCTGCATGGAGGATGGGCCAACATACCAGCAACAGTGTGTGCCAACCTTGTGAAGACTTCCAGGAAACGTCTGACCTCTGTCATTGCCAACAAAGGATATATAACAAAGTATTGAGAAGAACTTTTCATATTGACCAAATACTTATTTTCCACCATAATTTGCAAATAAATTCTTTCCAAATCAGCCAATGTGATTGTCTGGATTTTTTTTCTCATTTTTTCTCTCATAGTTGAGGTCTACCTATGATGCCAATTACAGGCCTCTCTCATCTTTTTAAGTGGGAGAACTTGCACAATTGGTGGCTGACTAAATACTTTTTTGCCCCCTGTATATTGTACATTCACATCAGTCCCTAACCCTCAAGGGGTGTACAATCTAAGGTCCCTAACTCACATTCATACATACACATACTAGGGACAATTCACCTATTAGCATGTCTTTGGAATGTTAGAGGAAACTGGAGTACCCAAAGGAAACCCACACAGGCACAAGGAGAACGTGCAAACTCCAAGCAGGTGGTGCCATGGCTGGGATTTAAACCAACGACCCCGAGTACTGCCAGGTGGAAGTGCTAACCATTTACTCACTGTATGTGTTTGAATGTGAGTTAGGGACCTTAGATTGTACACCCCTTGAAGGTTAGGGACTGATGTGAATGTACAATATATATGTAAAGCGCTGCGTAAATTGACAGCGCTATATAAGTACCTGAAATAATAAAAATAAATAAATGTAAAAATGTAAAAAACCCTGGCACTACCAGCCTGGAGTTTGCATGTTCTCCCTGTGCCTGCATGGGTTTCCTCTGGGTGCTCCGGTTTCCTCCCACACTCCAAAGACACGATGGTAGGTGAATGGCTCCTGTCTAAATTGTCCCTAGTATGTGTATGTATGAATGTGAGTTAGGGACCTTAGATTGTACGCCCCTTGAGGGTTAGGGACCTTAGATTGTACGCCCCTTGAGGGTTAGGGACCTTAGATTGTACGCCCCTTGAGGGTTAGGGACCTTAGATTGTACGCCCCTTGAGGGTTAGGGACCTTAGATTGTACGCCCCTTGAGGGTTAGGGACCTTAGATTGTACGCCCCTTGAGGGTTAGGGACCTTAGATTGTACGCCCCTTGAGGGTTAGGGACCTTAGATTGTACGCCCCTTGAGGGTTAGGGACCTTAGATTGTACCCCCCTTGAGGGTTAGGGACTGATGTGAATGTACAATATATATGTAAAGCGCTGTGTACATTGATGGCGCTCTATAAGTACCTGGAATAAATAAGAGTGACTTTGTGACACCCTCCAACCCTCAATGTAGACATCTGTTCTCTCCAGACTTTTTCGGAAACCGCAGCCTCTGAAAACACCTGCGTGAGCGGATGCCGAGGAGGAAATGTTGCGTTCTACAAGCTGGGACTGTTGGTGTCGGTGTTCAGTGCGCTGCTACTTGCCGGATATATTTTTCTGTAGAACGTCTCAATCTGCTGAGAGCCGGCGTGGGTCATATTTTTTCTCCATCATCCTTCTTCGCGTTCCGCGTCTGCTTTTATTATTATTTGCAATCTCTCTGCCGTTCTCCCTCCCTCTCTGCAGTTGTTTGATTGCTGGAAGCCAGATGGAGAGATGGGATCCCACCGCCGAAAAAAACGAATGTCAGGTTGTTCCTCCTGTTTCCACAGTAACCGGCGAGCAAATCTCCGAGGCAGGATATAGAATGTTGCCGAACGCAATGATTTGTTGGTGTGGGCTTCATCCGTCCAGTCCTCTATACATGGGAAAAGCCACAAATCTTCTAAAGCTGCACTCAGGCTTTGTGATGTAGGAGTGCTGAACCTTATGGTTGCAGTGGGTGGCTTACGGTCCTAGAAGCTGCTCACCAGCAACTGTAGGGGTCTTGCTGGAGTTTACTAAAGTTTTGAATGGACGGGAGCGCCGCACCAACTTGTATAGTCCTTCAAAAAGATTTTTGTTTTGCAAAATCCAACGCGTTTTGGGGGGGGGGCTCGGCACTCTCACTTCATCATGGCTAAAGCCTTGATGATGGAAAAGGGGTGAGCCCTCGAAACGTGTTGGCTGTTGCAAAAAGCAAAGGACTGTGCAAAGAGGTGTGGCTCTTCCCATCCTTTCAAATTTTTAGTAAAGCTGCTCTCAGGGCACAAAACATTTCATTTAGGCTAGATTCACCCTCTGTGCATGCCTTATGGTTGCAGTGGCTGGCTTACGGTCCTAGATGCTGCTCACCAGCAACTGTGGGGGTCTTGCTGGACCCCCAGAGGAGTTTACTAAAGTTTTGAAAGGACGGGAGCGCCGCACCAACTTGTATAGTCCTTCAAAAAGATTTTTGTTTTGCAAAATCCAACACGTTTTTGGGGGCTCAACACTCTCCCTTCATCATGGCTAAAGCCTAGATGATGGAAAAGGGGATGAGCCCTTGAAACGTGTTGGCTGTTGCAAAGAGCAAAGAACTGTGCAAGGAGGTGCGGCTCTTCCCATCCTTTCAAATTTTTAGCAAAGCTGCTCTCAGGGCACAAAAAAATCAATTTATTATTATTATTATACAGGATTTATGGCGCCAACAGTTTGCTCAGCGCTTTACAATATAACGGGAGACAATACAGCAACAATACAGTTCAATACAAGAGGTTTAGGAGGGCCCTGATCCTTGGAGCTTACAGTCTAGGAGGGAGGGGCTAGTGGTACAAAAGGTAGTAACTGTGGGGGATGAACTGGTTGGAAGAGTAAAAGATTCCATTATTAGCAGGATAGGCTTCCCTGAAGAGAGAGGTTTTCAGAGATCACCTAAAGTGAGCAGAATAGGCGATTGGGGTAGAAAGTTCCAGAGGATGGGGGAAGCTCTGGAGAAGTCCTGGAGATCAGCATGGGAGGAGGAGACGAGGGAGCTAGAGAATAGGAGGTATTGCGAGGAGCGGAGAGGACGGTTTGGGTGATATTTGGAGACAAGATCGTTGATGTAATTTGGGGCAGAGTTATAAATGGCTTTATATGTTATTGTTAATGTTCTGAATTTTATCCGTTGGGCAATGGGAAGCCAGTGGAGGGATTGGCAGAGAGGGGTGGAGGACACTGAGTGGAGGCCAGTGGAGGGATTGGCAGAGAGGGGTGGAGGACATTGAGTGGAGGCCAGTGGAGGGATTGGCAGAGAGGGATGGAGGACACTATGTGGAGGCCAGTGGAGGGATTGGCAGAGAGGGGTGGAGGACACTGAGTGGAGGCCAGTGGAGGGATTGGCAGAGAGGGGTGGAGGACACTGAGTGGAGGCCAGTGGAGGGATTGGCAGAGAGGGGTGGAGGACACTGAGTGGAGGCCAGTGGAGGGATTGGCAGAGAGGGATGGAGGACACTATGTGGAGGCCAGTGGAGGGATTGGCAGAGAGGGGTGGAGGACACTGAGTGGAGGCCAGTGGAGGGATTGGCAGAGAGGGATGGCAGATACAGAACGGTTAGTGAGGTGGATGAGTCTGGCGGCAGAATTCATGATAGACTGAAGAGGGGATAGCCTGCGATGAGGTAGGTCAATGAGGAGGGAGTTACAATAGTCAAGGCGAGATATAACAAGGGAGTGAATGAGTTGCTTAGTGGTTTTCCAAGGTTAGGAACGGTCATATCTTGGAGATATTGCGGAGGTGAAGTCTACAGGATTTGGACAGTGATTGGATTTGGGGCTGAAAGGACAGATGGGAGTCCAGGATTACACCTAATGCCCTGGCATGAGGGGAGGGACTGATGGTTGTATTATTGATATTTATGGTGAAGTCAGGGGAGGGGGCATGGGCTGGGGGGAATACTAAGAGCTCAATTTTGGAAAGACTGAGTTTGAGGAAGTGGAGTGACATCCATACTGATATGTCACTTAGTAGGTTAGTAATGCGAGAGGAGACTGAAGGGGTGAGGTGAGGAGGAGACTGAAGGGGTGAGGTGAGGAGGAGACTGAAGGGGTGAGGTGAGGAGGAGACTGAAGGGGTGAGGTGAGGAGGAGACTGAAGGGGTGAGGTGAGGAGGAGACTGAAGGGGTGAGGTGAGGGGTAGACAGATAGATTTGTGTGTCATCAGCACAGAGATGGTACTGGAAGCCAATGTAATGGAACCAGACCCCGACTACACTAGGGTATTTCCGTTAGACTCCCGCTTCCCTGTCCGAACATTATCCATGGACACCACCGCTGATCATTTAGGCTAGATTCACCCTCTGTGCATGCCGAAAACAAATGCACAGAAACGCGTTGCCCTTTAGAAGACGTTAATTCTTAGATCACCCTAACGCACATGTCTTTATGCGCATCAAAATGCACGGTGCTACAGCATAGACTGGCACTGCAGTGCTTTTACAAGCTGAAAAAAAAAAAAGCTGAATGTTTGTAAAAGACCTGTGTGCATGAGCCTTAACTCCGCAACCAGCAAAGCTCATGTTCCATGCTGATTGAAGAGCTTGTGTTGGACCCTTGCAGTGAGACCACTGCTTCCATACAGATAGGGGAATCCCTAGGGTTGGTGTCACCCGGTGTGGTAACACTTGGTGTCACCCCTCCGATGATCCCCGCAGGATGGATTGGATCTGTGGATTGAGTATAATGGATCGAAGCCCAGATATAGTGAATGCAGGGGCCCGGGAGAGCGCATATAGTGAATGCAGGGTCCGGGGAGAGCGGATATAGTGAATGCAGGGTCCGGGGAGACCGGATATAGTGAATGCAGGGTCCGGGGAGACCAGATATAGTGAATGCAGGGTCCGGGGGGAGAGGATATAGTGAATGCAGGGTCCAGGGAGAGCAGATATAGTGAATGCAGGGTATGGAGAGAGCAGATATAGTGAATGCAGGGTTCGGGGAGAGTGGATATAGTAAATGCAGGGTCCAGGGAGATCAGATTTATTGAATGCAGGGTCCAGGAAGATCAGATTTATTGAATGCAGGGTTCAGGGAGAGCAGATATAGTGAATGCAGGGTCCAGGGAGATCAGGTATATTGAATGCAGGGTCCAGGAAGATCACATTTATTGAATTCAGGGTCCAGGGAGAGCAGATATAGTGAATGCAGGGTCCGGGGAGAGCAGATATAGTGAATGCAGGGTCCGTTGAGACCAGATATATTGAATGCAGGGTCCGGGGAGACCGGATTTAGTGAATGCAGGGTCTGGGGAGAGAGGATATAGTGAATGCAGGGTACGGGGAGAGCGGATATAGTGAATGCAGGGTCCGGGGAGACCAGATATATTGAATGCAGGGTCCAGGGAGATCAGATATATTGAATGCAGGGACAGGGGAGACCGGATATAGTGAATGCAGGGTTCGGGGAGATCAGATATAGTGAATGCAGGGTCCGGGGAGATCAGATATAGTGAATGCGGGGTCCGGGGAGAGCGGATATAGTGAATGCGGGGTTCGGGGAGACCGGATATAGTGAATGCAGGGTCCGGGGAGAGCGGATATAGTGAATGCAGGGTTCGGGGAGACAGCATATAGTGAATGCAGGGTCTGGGAAGATCAGATATAGTGCATGCAGGGTCTGGGGAGACCAGATATAGTGAATGCAGGGTCCGGGAAGACCAGATATAGTGAATGCAGGGTCTGGGGAGAGCTGATATAGTGAATGCAGGGTCTGGGGAGACCGGATATAGTGAATGCAGGGTCTGGGGAGAACAGATATAGTGAATGCAGGGTCAGAAGAGACCAGATATAGTGAATGCAGGGTCCGGGGAGACCAGATATAGTGAATGCAGGGTCCGGGGAGAGCGGATATAGTGAATGCAGGGTCCGGGGAGACCGGATATAGTGAATGCAGGGTCTGGGGAGAACAGATATAGTGAATGCAGGGTTCGGGGTGACCAGATATAGTGAATGCAGGGTCCGGGGGAGACCGGATATAGTGAATGCAGGGTCCTGGGAGAGGGGATATAGTGAATGCAGGGTCCGGCGTTTAGTAACACTTTAATATAACACCTACAAAGAAACATTTGTATTAGTAGAGGTTGACTGATTAATAAAGCAGCGATGGGGATGCACAGTCCACCTGTGTGACTCTGTGAGCGGCAGCAGCAAATGACGGTGTCACCCACCGTTATTTCAGCAGGTTAAAGCCTTCCCATACACAGTATATATTTCATGAATGTGTAGCTGTTAGTTGCCTTGAACACGCAGGTACATTCATACCCACCTCATTATATGAAGTGCCGCAGATTTGCCTACAGTTGCAGCGTATCGCAGACTACATATGTTATAATAATCTACGCTGAAATAATGTATGGAAAAGATCTGGCCTCAATTTTATACGCATCTGGGCACCGGTCACATCCAGAGCAGATCGGGTTACTGAGAGTACAGAATGTGATTCCCCTCTATATATACATCTACAGCTTGTCCTGCTTCACCATCAGCAATGAAACATTACATAGATATATATTCATTACTGAACCCTTTATGGACTAAAGTTTATATAAAGCCCAAACTCTTTTTTTTAAAGTTTTGTATAGAGCAGTGATCTGCAAACTGTGGCCCTCAAGATGTGGCCCTTTGATTGTCTTTATCTGCCACTTGGAGCATTATTCCTCCCACTAATACAACACCAATGTGTCCGAGTGACACTAATGATAAGACACCTGTCGTTTTGCTGACACCAGCAGTGGGGCACTATTTCTCCCTCTGATACCAGCGATGGCTCTTTCTATCAACACCGATGATGGAGCACTATTCCTTCCCCTGACACCAATGATGGAGAGCTATTCCACTCACTGACACCAGCAATGGGGAACTATTCCTTCAACTGACACCAATAGTGGGGCAATATTACTCCCATTGATTATAACAATGGGGAACTATTCCTCCCACTGACACCAACAATGGGGCACTATTCCTTCCACTGACACCAACAATAGGGCACTATTTCTTCCAATGACACCAATGATAGGGCACTATTCCTCTCACTGACACCAACAATGGGGCAATATTCCACTCACTGACACCAGCAATGGGGAGCTATTCCTCCCACTGACACCAACAATGGGGCACTATTCCTTTCACTGACACCAATGATGGGGCACTATTCCTTCCACTGACACCAATGATGGGGCACTATTCTGCTCACTGACATCAGCAATGGGGAACTATTCCTTCAACTGACACCAACAATGGGGCATTATTACTCCCATTGATTCTAACAATGGGGAACTATTCCTCCCACTGACACCAACAATTGGGCACTATTCCTTCCACTGACACCAATGATAGGGCACTATTCCTCTCACTGACACCAACAATGGGGCAATATTACTCCCATTGATTCTAACAATGGGGCACTATTCCTCCCACTGACACCAATGATAGGGCGCTATTGATCTCCCACTGACACCAACAATGGGGCACTATTCCTTCCACTGACATCAATGATAGGGCACTATTCCTCTTACTGACACCAATGATGGGGTACTATTTCACCAACTGACACCAATGATTGTTAATTATTCCTCCCATGGACACAAATGATACAGCACTATTCCTCCCACAGATACCAATGATGAGGCACTATCCCTTCCACTGACACCAACAATGGGGCAGTATTACCCCCGCTGATTAAAAACATGGAGAACTATTCCTCCCACTGATACTAACAATGGGGCTCTACAGTATATCTCCCACTGACACCAATGATGGGGCACTATTCCTCCCACTGATACCAATGATGGGGCACTATTCCTCCCACTGACACCAATGATGGGGCACTATTCCTCACCCTATCAACCACAGGCCACAGGCCTGCTCCCCAAAGCCTAAAAGACAGTAAAATAGCCTTTTGTTTAGAAAGTTTGGAGACCCCTGGTATAGAGTAAGGAAAGATTAAAACAAAGTGCACTTATCTTTTTTTGCTCCCTTTTGTAACCTAACCAGGGGCGGACTGACAACTCATGGGGCCGCCGGGCAATAGGGGATCATGGGGCCCCTGTGTTCTTGCCCAAACTCAAAAAAGCCTATGACAAAGGTACCAGGGGCATCTCATGGGGCCCCCTACTGACCCCGGGCCCTCGGGCAGTGCCAGAGTTTCCAAATAGTCAGTCCGCCCCTGAACCTAACCTAACCCCCCTTCCATCCCCACCATCATCTGATGGCTGCAATGGTGCTGTTTCTTACATCCAGCACTGAGTGCAGGGCCTCATGGCCATGCCCCGAGCCCAGTGCCCAGCACTCACAGTATGTGGACACGTAAAGCAGCACTGATGTCAGCTCTGCTCTGTGCATCATCCATGACTGTCCACCATCAAAAGTGAACCTAGCATGCCAGGTGGCCAACCTGAAGACATCAGAAAACAGTAAGTCCTCCTTTAAGTAAACTTTAAAAGTATTTTAAGTGCCTTAAGTGCCATTGCAGCTTGAATCAAAGTCTATTTCATAAAAAGCAAGATCTTGGACCTCGGAACATAGATTACATTAGTCACATGCTTTAATGCATTAAACTCTTTTAGGAAACACATTTCAATCTGTTGTGCATTTACAACAAAAGTGATATCAGTCCAATCCCTGTGTTGTTAATGTATTTCAATTTGAGATTCATTGTCTCGTTTCTGTTTTTTATTAGATCAAGAGAAAAAACCATTGTACAATAAAAGAAAGAGCTAATAGCTCGTAAAGCCCTGAACTTTGCCCTGCGATGGCACCCAACGTTCTATGCAAGAGCACACAATGGAAACAGTTATTGCTAGACTAATGGATTTGGCAGTTCCATGCCTTCCATTCAACTCCCAAATAATAACTTGGACTGCTCGACATGGGTTTAAATTGTTCAATAAATAACAGTGAGCTAGTAACAAACTGACATAAAAAGGTAAGTGTTAAGGTGAGGGTCTATGGGTGTCCATTAACAAAACTCAACTAAGCTCCACCCCATTCATATCTGCACCCCATGGGCTCAAGCACAGCTCTAAATTGACCGTATGTACAGTACCATCCTCTACCAAAGGACTAAGCTGTGGTAGAACAACCAACATCCCGACCAAAAGGAAAGTAGCAAAGCACCAGAAGGGCTCTGTTTTTGTAGCAATTTCAAGTCTTCCACAGACCCTCAAACCCACCAAGAACCCAAAGGAACCCAACTTAAAAAGAACCCCTAACCCACCAAGCTGTCATGACAAGAAGAAACAATCTCTAAAAACTGCTGATCAGCCAAAGTGGATGGCCAGAGACAACTTCTTTTTCCAGCCATCTTTTCTGGAATGGCCTTCCAGCAATGCCACTGTCACTACCCCTGTGGCTCCTCCAGGGGATCTAATGGAGTATAATAATATGATAGATAGATAGATAGATAGATAGATAGATAGATAGATAATAGATAGATAGATAGATAGATAGATAGATACTGGACATTGAAAGGAGAAGCAGCACAGTGATGAGCTTATCTCTTTGTCACTCCTCTCCTTCCTCCTACCAGCATCTTTCAACCTCAATAGCTAAATGGAAAATTCAAGGATTTTGTAAGACTTTTTTTTGTAAGAATTTTTTGTGGGGACTTACCGGGCTCCAGATTGGCAAAGTCAGGGGATCCCACAACATTAAATTGGGGGGACCCAGCCAAGCTCCACAACAGGCCCTCTAACAATCCAATTCTTTTTGGAGCACCCGGCAGGGAGCTCACAATGGGTAGGGGACAAAATGACCTGATCTCCAATGCGTGGTCTCTGTAATCCTGGTGGAAGCACAAGAGCTGACTGCTCCATTGTCCGCAGATGAGCTGCTGCCACAGACCTGCTCCCCCCTGAACACTCTTAACCGCCGGAAGATCCAGGTGCTGTAGCCACACAGCACTCTCCACAAGTTTGTGTCCCTGACCGAGTCCGAAGCATCTTGCCTTCTCTGTTTTGGGACCCATGTGACCCTCCATCATCCATTACCTTCAACCAAGCCTCCTCCACTTCTTCACTCTCCTGCCTCAGGGAATCTTCCCTGGATAAACAGGTTTGCACTCCATTTACAATACCTGTTCCTTTGACCCCGCCATACATCACTCCTTTCTCCCCTTTATGTTCCCTCTGCTAACCAGCAGCACTGGACTCTATCCCCCCGGACTCTTCAGCTGTTTCCCTGTACCCCAAAACCTCAAAGGCCACTGAGATCCAGGGACCCCAGTATCTCCATCCACACCTCCTGGCGTTCCCACTCTAGAGTCCATGATCGACCAGCAGTGTTCTCCCTCTGGCCCCATGACCCCACTTTCTCCATCCCAACCAAAGGCCTGGCATGAACTGTGGGACACACCCTCAACTACTGGAAGTGCCTCAGCTCAACAGTTGTCTACATTGGGGTCCCATATGACCACCTTGCCGCCAGCTCTAGATCATTTCCAAGGCCTCTCTCCTGCTCTAACATCTTGTGGCCCCTCTAGACCTTCATACTGGCAAATGGAAGGAATATCTCTGATCCATACCAACCAAGGAAGATTTCCAGCAATTGCTACAGGATGTCACACAGAAATACAGGCCTTGCAGACAAATTTACATAATTTGGTTGATAGGGTGGAGATGGTCGAAGAGGATCTGCAGATAGCTAAACTTAATGTTCACAAAGTCCAAGATCACTTTGCTGACCAACATCCTCTTCTTAGAGACATGCAGAGACATCTTGAAGATCTAGACAACAAAGGCCGCAGAAGATCTCGAAGCTATCCTTCAACAGCTGTTTAATAACCTACTTGAGGAACCCCCCACTCACCATATTGAAAAAGATAGAACCCATAGAGCTCTCCAACCTAAGGTTCCACCATCCAACCCCCATTACGTCATCTGTTGCATTCAGTCATACACTTTTTGAGGAGTCACCAATTCAACTTTATCCAGATCTCTCTTGGATGACCCTCCAGAAGAGGATACTTCTTCAACCCCATTTATCTCTCTACATGAGAATCATATTAACTACACTTGGGGTTTTCCTTTCAGCCTGATGACAAAGAGGAATGGAAAATCTGCAGTAATGAGGACTTGCCTTCCTTATGTGATGTCTTTGAAAGTCCACAACCAGATTTGCATGGCTGGGATCTCCTTCCACCAGAGCCCCCTCCCCCAGTGGCATGGCATGAGGTCTCTCCCAAAAAATGCCCTCGACCAACTGATTCTCCTTGGAAGTCTCCAAAATAGAAACCTCCCAGATTAAGAGATTAAGACTACCTATACGGCTGCAATCCCTTTCTTTTGTCAATAGAACTGGTAACATTTGCTTTTTAATGTATTTTCCTTATTTCTTCATGTTGCAGCTGGTCTTCTAGGTTTAGGCACACTACTTTCCCTCTGGGATGATGTTGAGGGCTCGGTCTCCTCTGGAGGTCAGGGTTCACATTGACTGAATTTTCTTTTTCTGTATTTTTTTGAGAATTGGGCTAGATTGAGGATTCCCCTGCCCATACCCGCTCTACTTATAATGCTTTCAGAATGCTTGATTGCCTTTTCTTGTTGGCGTATCCCCCTCCCTCCAGGGGGTTTCTGATACCTCATGAGTGCTGGTTTTCCCTCTCCTTTTATAAGGTTTTTCATAAAAAACCAATATATGTTATTGCAGAATGTTCTCTACATGTCTGTCACCCTTCCCCTGACTTCTGGAGTTATTCTCCCTCCCCAAGTGTTCCTACATTTAGGCGCGTTGCCTGTTAATAGACCTCCATCACAGTCTCATCACTGGTATCCCACCCCACCCCGAGTTGATTTTGGATAGTTTCAATAATTCAATTGAATTAAATTGTATATATGCCCTCGATGTCACCATCCTGGTCTTGGAGGTATTTAGGAACTGCTTTTATAGCTGATTGTTCTACATGTTTCATTGTGCTAACCAACCTTATAGGTGGCTTAATGGTTTCTTTATTTCTGGCTCATGTTTTTTCTCCCTGTTCTTTATTCTACCTATTTGTCCGTATCTCTCCATGTCTCTTGACCAACCACACACTACAAATTCACAGAGTTATAGCTATTATTCTCTTTTTGGTATTGCTATTGTGCTGCCATACTTACTTCTGTTTCCTGTTTATCACTTGACATTTTATTATGCTGAAGATCTTATCCACAAATGTTAATGGATTGAACTCTAACCACAAACTCCTTCTGGCATTTTGGAAGTTTGGACAGTCTGGGGCAGACGTGGTTTTTGCAAGGGAGTCTCGCTCATGCAAAAGAGGGATGCTAGCATTGGGTCCCGCTGTTATTTCCGTATTTATCAAGCCCCCAATAGGAGGAAGGAGGCAGGAGTCGCCATCCTTATCAAGCAAGGCTCACCCTTTGGGCTTGTGGACCCTTTATAATCCTCAGGGGCACCTGGTCGACCCATGACATAACCCTATGTAACCTGTATGCTCCCAATGTCAACCAAACTGCTTTTCTCTCTCGACTTTACAATCGCCTGTTCCAGGCGGAACATAAGTTCTTGGTGATAGGAGGGGACTACAATTTACCATCTCATTAGTGGCGTATAGACAAACTCTGAATGCTAGGATTTTGCATTCTCACAATTTTCTCAAATTGTGAGAAAATGTTCTAAATTTTTTCGCCTACCCACTAGACGGCGCGCTCTTTTCGATGCATGGCGTGTTCTACACCTGCTCGATAGATAATTTACACATTACTCTCATCCACATTTACTCTATTCATGCCTTGACTAATTCTTACAAAACTGAAAGCTTGTCCCTGGCAACCTAATGGCTTTTTGCTTAAACACATACCTTTTACAGTGGAAATAGAATCAATGTTATGGAATTATTTTGTCAAGAACATTGGCCCAGATGTTTCAGTCAATACCGCCTGGGAGTACACAAAACTGTTTGCTGTGGATAATGCATCTCTCTATCGTCCGCACTTGAAAAAAAAAATGCCAATGCGCTTAAAACTGAACACTGAAAATGCTCTTGAGGCGTGCTTATGCACTTCTTTATTGTTATACACACCTTTGTAGACCTTTGAGCCACTCTTAAAGAAATTTCCCTGGGAAAGGTTGTCAGGAATGGACTTGTGGGCTGCAGTACCAGGGCTGGCCAGCGGGTGCTCTCAGCAATCAGAGACTCAACCCTGCAGTCAGCCAAACACCTGAAAGCTGATTGCAGGTGTATTTAAGGGATGGTCAGACCTGCAGTTTGGGCCTTGGTGTGTGTTTTTCCATGGGCCCCTGTATCTTGTTACCTGCATTCCTGTTCCTGTTCCTGTTCCTGCCTGACTGACGTGTTGCTGACCCTGCCTGATCCTGACCTCTGCTGACTTCTCCTGTTTGATCCCTGGCTTGTGACCCTGACCATTCTCTCCGCCTGCTGCTCCTGTACCTATCTGCCCGATTTTTATTGACCCAGCCTGCCTGACTACATTGCGCTCTATATGTGTATGTACCTGTGTATCTTTATCAGTTTAGGTTTGGGTTTGTTTCACCTTGTTGTATGTATTTGTGTTAGCTTGGGGTTTGTTGTATGTATTTGTGTTAGCTTGGGGTTTGTTGTATGTATTTGTGTTAGCTTGGGGTTTGGTGCACTGCGTTTATGTTTGTATTGTTAGTCTTAATAAATCGCCTTCTTTATACCATATCTGAAACCCACATTTCCCTGTGTCAGTCCACACACCTCTGGTCATACCCGGAGCCCTGACAAAGGTTGAGACAACCCTCACTCGTCATTCGTTTACAGCAAACCTACTATGATAAAGGTAATAAGGCCCACTCTCTTTTGGAGAATAGATTGAAAGGCAAAGTCCACTCCTTCACACTGCAAACGGTTAGGAACAAAAACAGCACACCACATTCGTCCCCAACGTCAATGGCTGTTGGGAGACTTTTACTCTCAATTGTACAATAATGTGGATATTCCACATAATCCACCATTTTCGACTCTCCAAAGCTGCATACAACGTTATTTACCACAAAGAGGTATGCCCACACTTTCCTCCTCCGACCTCCATTCTATTAATAGGCTCATCACAGAAGAGGAAATAGAGAACACAGTTAAGTCACTTCCTAACCGTAAGGCTCCTGGGCCGGATGGTCTCTCCTATGAGTATTATAAAACCTTCCTCTCTATCCTGCTTCCGCGTATGGTGCACTTGTTCAATGGCTTTCTACACAAAAGTCCTGTTCCTCTAATACCCAAGCCAGATAAAGACCATACTCCTTGTACCATTTACAAGTCGATAGCCCTACTGAATTCAAAGTTTCACCAAGCAACACTATATTACCAAAAGTATTGGGACTCCTGCCTTTACACTCACATGAATTCTAATAGCATCCCAGTCTTAATCCATAGAGTTCAATATTGAGTTGGCCCCGCCCTTTGCTGCTATAACAGCTTCAACTCTTCTGGGAAGGCCGTCCACAAGGTTTAAGAGGGTGTCTATGGGAAGGTTTGACCATTCTTCCAGAAGTGCATTTGTAAGGTCAGGCACTGATGTCGGGGGAGGAGGCCTGGCTACCAGTCTCTGCTCTAATTCATTCCAAAGGTGTTCTGTCAGGTTGAGGTCAGGACTCTGTGCAGGCCAGTCAAGTTCCTCCACCCCAAACTAACTCATCCGTGCCTTTATGGACCTTGCTTTGTGCAGTGGTCTGCAGTCATTTTGGAACAGGAAGGGGCAATCCCCAAACTCTTCCCACAAAGTTGGGAGCATGAAATTGTCCAAAATGTCTTGGTAAGAGTTTCCTTAAGAGTTACCTTCACTGGAACTAGGGGGCAAAGCCCAATCCCTGAAAAACAACCCCACACCATAATCCCCTCTTCACCAAACTTTACACTTGGCACAATGCAGTCAGGCAAGTACCTTTCTCCTGGCAACTGCCAAACCCAGACATGTCCATTAGATTGCCAGACATAGAAGCATGATTAGTCGCTCCAGAGAACACATCTCTACTGCTCTAGAGTCCAGTGGTGGCGTGCTTTGCACCACGACATCCAATTTTTTGCATTGCACTTGGTGATGTAAAGCTTGGATACAGCTGCTTAGCCATGGAAAACAATTCTATGAAGCTCTCTACGCACTGTTTTTGTGCTAATCTGAAGGCCACGGGAAGTTTGGAGGTCTTTAGCTATTGCCTCTGCAGACAGTTGATGACTTCTGCGCACTGTGCGCTTCAGCATGCGCTGACCCCGCTCTGTCATGTGAGGTGGCCTACCACTTGGTGGCTGAGTTGCTGTTGTTCCCAGTTGCTTCCACTTTGTTATAATCCCACTAACAGTTGAGCGTGGAATATTTAGTAGCCAGGAAATGTCACGGATGGACTTATTGCACAGGTGGCCACCTATCACGGGACCACGCTTGGAGTCACTGAGCTCCTGAGAGCGACCCATTCTTTCACCAATGTTTGTAGAAGCCGTCTGCATGCCTAGGGGCTTGATTGTATACACCTGTGTCCATGGAGGGGATTAGAACTCCTGAATGTAATGATTTGGAGGGCTGACCCATACTTTTGGCAACATAGTTTATGTACAGTTGTGTTCAAAATAATAGCAGTGTGTTGAAAAAAGTGAATAAAGCTGAAAATCCTTCTAATAGCTTTTATTTCCATACACACAAATGCATTGGGAACACGACACATTCTATTCCAAATCAAAACATGAAGAAAAATAGATCCAATTTGTGTTGTTCCTCTAACAAAATTGAAGAAAAGTGAATATTAGACTGTTCAAAAAAATAGCAGTGTTTGTATTCTTCTTTACAAACTCAAACATTTACTATATAAACTGAAAAATCACTTAATCCTTTGAATGACTTCATGAATATTTGGTTGTATAAGGACTGTTTCTGAGAACTGCTGTACATCTGTGTTGCATGGAGTCACCCAACTTCTGGCCCCTGTGATCAGGTATTTCAGCCCAGGATGATTGGACCACATTCCACAGTTCTTCTCTATTTCTTGGTTTTGCCTCAGAATTTTTGATGTCACCCCACAAGTTTTCTATTGGATGAAGATCCGGGGATTGGGCTGGCCACTCCATAACGTCAATCTTGTTGGTCTGGAACCAAGATGTTGCACGTTTACTGGTGTGTTTGGGGTCGTTGTCTTGTTGGAACACCCATTTCAAGGGCATTTCCTCTTCAGCATACGGCAGCATGACCTCTTCAAGTATTCTGATGTATTCAAACTGATCCATGATCCCTGGTATGCGATAAATAGGCCCAACACCGTAGTATGAGAAACATCCCCATATCATGATGCTTGCACCACCATGCTTCACTGTCTTCACAGTGTACTGTGGCTTGAATTCAGTGTTTGGGGGTCGTCTGACAAACAGTCTCCTGCCAGTAGACCCAAAAAGAACAATCTTACTTTCATCAGTCCACAAAATGTTGCGCCATTTCTCTTTAGGTCGGTCAATGTGCTCTTTGGCAAATTGTAACCTCTTCAGCACACGTCTTTTTTCCAACAGTGGGACTTTGCGGGGACTTCTTGCAGATAGCTTGGCTTCACATAGGCGTCTTCTAATTGTAACAGTCCTCACAGGGAACGTCACACCTTCTTTCATCTTCCTGGAGCTGATTGTTGGCTGAGTCCACGCCATTTTGGCTATTCTTCTATCCATTCCAATGGTAGTTTTTCGCTTTCTTCCACGTCTTTCAGGTTTTGGTTGCCATTTAAAACATTTGCGATCATTTTAAGCTGAGCAGCCGATCATTTTTTGCACTTCTTTATATGTTTTCCCCTCTCCAATCAACTTTTTAATCAAGGTACGATGTTCTTCTGAACAATGTCTGGAACAACCCATTTTCCTCAGAATTTCAAAGAGAAATGCGCTGTAACCAGCATGTCCAACATTTGCTGCCTTCCTTCCTTAAATAAGGGCAATAATTGCCACCTGTTTTTCAAAGAATGAATGACCTCACTATTAGGACTCCACACTGCTATTATTTTGAACATGCCCCTTTCAATGAGTGATTCAATGACACAGAATCAGCAGCATGCATGTCATGACTGTTGGGTCTGTTGGATTTCTATTACTCTACTACACCGGCTAGTAAATTATTCTCCATGTAGAAATGTCATTTCTACCAAAAACAGTGATTGATCCGGTTAGTGATGTCTGACTGCTATTATTTTGAGCACAACTGTACATATATAGGATAGGTAGGTAGATAAATAGATAGGTAGATACTGGACATTGAAAGAAGAAACAGCAGATCCATTTGTCACTCTGCTCCCTCTTCCTATTAGCATCACCCAGCTTCAATGGTTGAGTGGATCAATGGAAGGGTTCTGTAAGAGATATGGCGAGACATCATAACATATAAAAGATAATTAGATACTGCAGATGATAGATTTAGCACGTCATGAAATAATAAACAAATAGAAGTTTTTCCCAGGCTGGGATGAATGACGTTTCCTCTTACATTCTTCTTGTTTTATTACGGACGGTTTCCGTCACTGGTAGCAGTAAACCCTCAGAGTCCCACAGCCATAAAGCATGGCTGGGACTGTTCGCTGTATCTCAGGCTGTTTGCTGTGAGTCTGCACTTCTCCAATTCTCATGTAAATGTTTAGTGTCCATGGATACTCTGCGCTCTGCTGACATGTGCATTTCCTATCATCTCGTGCTGCCAGTGGAAGCGTTCTGAGACTCCACTATACAGCAACCCCCTCTGCCTCCCCTGTCCGATTGCCAACATTAACCCATTTTAGCATCTGTCAGTATAATTATTAATATGCCTATTTAGAGTTAATATTCATCACAATTCTACAACCCCACTTCCAAAAAGGTTGAGCCCAGGGGCGGACTGACAACTCATGGGGCCCCCGGGCAATAGGGAATCATGGGGCCCCTGTGTCCTTGCCCAAACTCAAAAAAGCCTATGAAAAAGGTACCAGGGGCATCTCATGGGGCCCCCTACTGACCCTGGGCCCTCGGGCAGTGCCCAAGTTTCCAAATGGTCAGTCCGACCCCTGGTTGAGCCGTTATAGAAATCTACATAAAACAGAATGCAATGATGTGAAAATCTCCATAAACCCATTTTATTCATAATTCACAAAACATATCAATATTATAAACTGAGAAAATGTCCCATTTTAGGAAAAAAATAAGGTCCTTTTAAAACTGATGGGAGCAACGTGTCTCAAAAAATGTGGGACAGTGCAATAAAAATCTTGCAAATTAAGTGGATACTAAGAAAGAAGAGCTGGAAGAATAGTTTGCAACTATAGTAATTAGGTTAATTGGCAACAGGTCAGTAGCATTATTGGGTGAAAAAATGCATCTTAGAGAATCAAAGTGTCTTATTATTATTATTATACAGTATTTATAAAGCGCCAATGGTTCGCTCAGCGCTGTACATCACAAAGGGGGACAGAACATGTGACAGAACAATACCAATACAATGCAAAACATGAGGGGATCGAGGGCCCTGCTCTTTGGAGCTTACAATCTAGGAGGGAGGGGATGGTGGCACAGGAGGAGATAGCTGTGGGGGATGGAGTGGTAGGAAGACTGGAGGAGGTCGGCAGGTTAGCAGGGGGTAGGGTAGGCTTCCCTGAAGAGATGGGTTTTCAGGGTGCGCCTAAAGGAGAGGAGAGTAGGTGATAATCTGATGGGTTCGGCAGGGAGTTCCAGAGGATGGGTGACACCCTGGAGAAGTCCTGGAGGCGGGCATGGGAGGAGGAGACCAGGGAACTAGAGAGAAGGAGGTCTTGTGAGGATCGGAGTGTGTGTGTTGGGCGGTACTTGGATATTAGGTCAGTGATGTAGTTCGGGGCAGTATGGTGGACAGCTTTGTACGTCAGTGTTAGGATTTTGAATTTGATCCGTTGCGCAATCGGAAGCCAATGGAGGGATTGGCAGAGGGGGGTGGCGGAGATGAAGCGGTTGGAAAGGTGAATGAGTCTGGCAGCCGTATTCAGGATCGACTGAAGCGGGGATAGCCAGCGGCGAGGCAGGCAAGTAAAGATGGGCAGAGGGTCACCAATCTGTGGAAAGTTGCATCTAAAAATTGTTGAACAATTTCAGAATAATGTTCCTCAATGTGAAAATTGTAAAGACTTTAAATATATCATCATCATCTAAGGTCCGCCCATTTCATTCATTGGATTTCCATTCTTTCAATTATGGAGGCTCAGCATCACATATGGCCGCTACCTACGGTAGCCTGCATGCAAATGTAGCCTGCCTAGGAACACCCACTCCTCCAGATTTACATCCATCTATCAAGGCATTTTGATATTTGCATCACTCTGCCCAAGGCGGCATTCATGGAGGCCCAGCAGGAGTAGCACTGAGGCCAATCATCCACACCAGACCCTCCATTCTCAATGCATGTTCAGTCCAGTGTATGTTCAGCTTCAGGTCCCCACAACATTGTTGATTGTTATGGTGCAGAAGACCACCTTAGGCAGCATCCATCCCCAGCACATCCCTATATATATGGAATTTTGCTTTTCCCCAGCTTTGCAGGTTTAAAGTTCTGACAATGCAAGTTTTATGGCTTTTATGGGTTGAACACACTGAGCATGTGTAATTTTTCAACCTATATAACTAGGTCTAATGACTAAGCATCATAGTGTGAACCCCCTCAAGGTTTTTTTTGCTGCTATAATTTGAATAAAGTCTCCCAATCCTCTACTCCAATTCAGTTATGTAAGTATGTAATCATAGTGTCAGGAATCTGGGTATGACCAGAAGTGTGTGGACTGACACAGGGAAACGCAGGCTTCAGGTATTGTATAACAATACAATTTATTAAAGCCTAACAATACATAAATGCAGTGCAAAACATAACACAGTGCAAAAACCAAACCTTCAACAAACAACCATACATACAGCACTAAACGTAGTCAGGCAGGCCCGGGTCGGTAACAAACGGGCAAACAAGGTACCAGGAGCAGGCGGGAGAGTGGTCAGGACTAGCCGAGGTCAGTACAGGCAGAGTTCGTGCAGAATCAGGGTAGAAGCAAGCAGGATCAGGATACCGGGGCCAAGCGAAACAGTACAACAAGGCACTGACTGCAGGTCTGGCCATTCCTTAAACAAAACCTCCTGCAATCAGCCTCAGGTGATGGCTGACTGCAGGAGTGAGCTTCTGGTTGCTGAGAGCACCCGCTGGCTAGCCCTGGTACTGCAGCCCACAAGGCAGGTGAGTCCCACCACCATTGGCGAGTCCATTCCTGACACATAGCTTATTCTTTTTAATCTTATAGCAATTGATTATGTGTACCTTTTTGGTGGTTGGAATTGAGAGATTTTGAAGGATTTTAATCATGCCTTCTGTGAATTCTAAGAGGCTGGCTGGTTGACTTTTCCCCTGGAGGATCCATATTTCATCCAGTGTTGGACATACAGTACATCATAAATGATTACTTATTACATAGAATCAATCATATTAAACACTCCTTTGCTCTAAAACAATGAGAAAACACAGGAAAACAAAATTGTTTTGGTCAAATTCATTTGGATATTCCCCTGGGGTCAATCATTCCTCTTCAATGCAAATAACTGGTTCATTGGACAAATGGTAGATCCAGCCATGTTAATGGACTAGATCTACCATGAAGATCTCCATGGTAGATCTAGCCATGTCGTTGGGCTGAATCTGCCATGAGGATCACCATAGTAGATCTAACCATGTTGATGGCCTGGATCTACCATGAGGACCACCATGGCACATCTAGTCCTGTCAATGGGTTGAATCTACCATGAGGACCACCATGGAGGTTCTAGCCCTGTTGATTTGCTGAATCTACCATGAAGACAGGGCTGGACCTACCATGGTGAACCCCATGGACCCAAGCATTTTTTTCTTATTTTTTCCCTTTCTGGTCCTCCTAAATGAAAAACAAAACGTAGTACAAATAGATAAAACCTGTATAACCTTTTTTAAAATCGTGCTACACCAAAACACATGATACTTTCTTAACATACGTTTTGCAACAGGTAAATGAGCGAAAAAGCACAGTGTATGGTTGTGGTTGTGTTAAGACTTAATGGCACCACTGCACACCTGCAAATGGGCTGTATGTTTTTGTGCATTGCAGGAATGCATGCAATTTTGCTCACATTCCTACAACGCACAAATGTCTACCTTGGGCAGGGGTAATGAATTCAAATTTAAGGAGGTCAGGTTTCTTCCAGCTGAAGTCCAAATTGCTGTCTGTTAGAGCATAAAAGTAGGCCAATCACATCCATATTTCAAGTAAAACAAATAAAAACCACATTACATAATGTGTCCCCATCAGAGTACCCCCTTAGATCAGTTGCCCCCATCAGAATACCCCCTTACATCTGGTGTCCCCTTCAGAATGCCTCCTTACATCATGTGTCCCCAGTAGAGTGCCTCCTTACATCAGGTGTCCCCATCTGAGTGCCTTCTTACATCTGGTGTCCCCAATAGAGTGCCTCTCTAAATCAGGTGTCCCCATCAAAGTGCCTCCTTACATCTATGTCCCCAACAGAGTGCCTCTCTAAATCAGGTGTCCCCATCAGAGTGCCTCCTTACATCTGGTGTCTCCATCAGAGTGCCTTCTTACATCTGGTGTCCCCAGTAGAGTGCCTCTCTAAATCAGGTGTCCCCATCAGAACGCCTCCTTACATCTGGTGCCCCCAATAAAGTGCCTCTCTAAATCAGGTGTCCCCATCAGAACGCCTCCTTACATCTGGTGCCCCCAGTAAAGTGCCTCTCTAAATCAGGTGTCCCCATCAGAACACCTCCTTACATCTGGTGCCCCCAGTAAAGTGCTTCTCTAAATCAGGTGTCCCCATCAAAACGCCTCCTTACATCTGGTGTCCCCAGTAGAGCGCCTCTTTACATATTGTATATCCACACATCAGAGTTGTCCCCCCCTTCCCCCTGTACTCACATACCACACACTCTACAAAAGGCAGCTCCTCCTTCCTCTCTCCAGTCATGTGATAAGTCACATGACAAGGGAAGAGAAGAGGAAGGACAGTCTGCCCTCATTCCTTAGTAGTCCTGCACTGAGGGGAGTTCTCTGTGCTGGCTCTCTATCGCCCCCTGTAGGCTGGTGGGAGGAGATTGTCTAATCCTCTCTCCAGCTATCTTTGGGAGCCACAGTCCGATCTGAATAATGTGTCCAATTTTTAGGCAGACCTAAAAATGGACACATGATTTAAAATATGGACTGTCTGGGTGAATCCCAGACGGGTGGAAGCCTTAGATATACACTGAATAGCCATAACATTATGACAACTGACAGGTAAGAAGAACAACATTGATTATCTGGTTACAATGGCACCTGAAAGTGGGTGGGATATATTAGGCAGCAAGTGAACATGTTATCCCTGAAGTTGGTTTGTTGAAAGCACAAAAAATGAGCAAATTTAAGGATTTGAGTGATTTTGACACGGGCCAAATTAAAATGGTGAGACCACTGGGTCAGAGCAACTCCAAACTGCAGCTCTTGTGGGATGTTCCCAGTCTGCAGTGGTCAGGACCGATCAAAGGGGATCCAAAAAAGGAAAACCGACAAATTGGCAAGTGGGTCATGGGCAGCCAATGCTCCTTGATGCATCTGGTTAGTGAAGGCTGGCCGATCCAGTAGAAGAGCTACTGGAGCTCAAATTACGGAAAAAGTTAATGCTGGTTGTGATAGAAAAGTAAACTTCCATCTGCAGATGCTGTTAGTTAAAGCAACCTGTCTAGTAAAATAAATATATAAATTGTTAAATACAATTTGGTTAATTAACCTCTTATCATCCCCTGTTTAACTCCTTCTTTCCCTTCTCCTTTCAACTATTACCTTGCTTTTTTTTAACCACCTCGGTAAGGTTTTGCCACCCAGGGCATTTTTTTGCTATTCAGCACTGCACTACCTGAACTGGCAACTGCTTGGTCGTGCAACACTGAACCCAAATTAAGTTTATATAATTTTTTTCACACAAATAGAACTGTCTTTTAGTGGTATTTTTTAATATATAAACTAAAATAGACTAACAATTTAGAAAAAATTGATATTTTCTACTTTCTGCTAGAAAACATATTAAATAAAGAAATACAATTTCTTCATAAATTTACACCATGTTCCTGGTTAAACAAAAAAGTAAGTGTTTATTAATTTGTTTGTGTGAAAGCTATAGCATCTACAAACTATGGTACTGTATATATACTGGAATTTATGCAGCTATACAGTTGTGGCCAAAATTATTCAACCCCCAATGCTGTAAAGGGGTTTAGGGACTATAGTGTACATTTGGAATTGTATTCAGAATCAAATCCTACAAGGACGTTGTAACTACCCAAATGCAACTAAAATGACATCAATTGTTTATGTAATACAGTAGTAAATGGTTCTTATGTGGTTTCTTCATTGCCACAATTATTCAACCCCTTAAAGACTACCACTCTGAAGAACAGAGGTTCATACAGGTGCTTTCCATCAGGTATTGAAAACACCTGTGGATGTCACCGAGCAGCAATCAAGCATAATAAGCACCAATTAGGCAGCTTTAAAATGACTGTGATACTCAGCTCCTTCTAGACATTTACTGGTGTGGTTACAAACATGGTGAAGGCAAGAGAATGGTCCAGGAAGACAAGAGAAGAGGTGATTTCTCTTCACAGGAAGGGCAATGGCTATAAGAAGATTGCAAAGATGTTAAACATACCAAGAGACACCTTAGGAAGCATCATTCGCAAATTCAAGGCAAAGGGCACTGTTGAAACGCTACCTGGTCGTGGCAGAAAGAAGATGCTGACTTCGACTGCTGTGCGCTACCTGAAGCGTAGAGTGGAGAGAAGTCCCCGTGTGACTGCTGAGGAACTGAGAAAAGATTTGTCAGATGTGGGTACAGAAGTTTCAGCCCAGACAATAAGACGCACACTGCGTAATGAAGGCCTCCGTGCCAGAACTCCCAGGCGTACCCCCTTGCTGTCTCCAAAGAATAAGAAGAGTCGACTGCAGTATGCCAAAAGCCATGTGGACAAACCACAAAAGTTGTGGGATAGTGTTCTGTGGACTGATGAAACAAAATTAGAACTGTTTGGGCCCATGGATCAACGCTATGTTTGGAGGAGGAAGAACAAGGCCTATGATGAAAAGAACACCTTGCCTACTGTGAAGCATGGTGGAGGGTCAATCATGCTTTGGGGCTGTTTTGCTTCTGCAGGTACAGGGAAGCTTCAGCGTGTGCAAGGTACCATGAATTCTCTTCAGTACCAGGAGATATTGGATGGAAACGTGATGCAGTCCGTCACACACCTGAGGCTTGGGAGACGTTGGACCTTTCAACAGGACAATGATCCCAAGCATACCTCCAAGTCCACTAGAGCATGGTTGCAGAGGAAAGGCTGGAACATTTTGGAGTGGCCATCGCAGTCACCAGACTTAAATCCGATTGAGAACCTCTGGTGGGACTTAAAGAAAGCAGTTGCAGTGCGCAAGCCTAAGAATGTGACTGAACTGGAGGCCTTTGCCCATGAAGAATGGGCGAAGATACCCGTAGATCGCTGCAAGACACTTGTGTCAAGCTATGCTTCACGTTTAAAAGCTGTTATAACTGTAAAAGGATGCTGTACTAAGTACTAAGATTGAATGTCACTTGGGGGTTGAATAAAACTGATAATGCTGTGAGCACAGAAAAGACATTTGTGGTTATTTCATTATAACTGTTATGTTATATTTGTCTGACCTACAAGTGCCTCTTTAATGTAAATGTAAGCAAGATGACTGAATGATCAAAAGCAATGTCAAACTGGCCAAAACACTCAATTTCAGTGGGGGTTGAATAATTTTGGCCACAACTGTAGATGCTATACTGGTAACGATCAGCGACTTATAGTAGGACTGTGATAGTGTGGTAGGCAATCTGGCGCTTACTGACACTAACTGATTAACTGACATCAACAGTGACACTAATACAGTGATTAAAGATATCAGATATAATACTGTACACCAGGGCTTCAAATTTCAAGTCCTGAGCTACTAGCCAGGCCTTAGAGTTACTCGCCACCAACAAACACACACAAACAGAGACACCTGTACACACACACAGACATGTACATACATACACACAGAAACATGTACACACACATACAGACACATGTATACACACACAGGCATGTACAGACACGCATACACACAGATACATGTACATACACAGAAATACACATGCACAGACACATGTACATACATACACAGACACATGTACACACAGACACACATACACACATGTACACACATACACACATACACACAAACACGCATACACATGTACATGCACACACACACACAGATACATGTACACACACATACATACATGTACATACACACAGACATATGTACAGATACACACATGTACATACACACAGACACATGTACAATTGTACATGCATACAAACACACACACACATGTACACGTACACACACACACACACCCCATAAAAAGTTGCAGTACTTCGTTGTTCACTTACAGAGCCGGGTACTGCACTCTAGGGGGAGGCAGAGAGCACAGCACACACTCCTTGCTTTGCTTTCACTATGCTCAGCTATTGAGCAGTCTGACAGCTCCCAGTGCCAATGACAGTTCCGGCATGAGCTCCGAGCCTGCTCAGCAAGACGGCCCTGGGGGACACACTCACCTCCACCATAATTTCCACTCGCCATTGGCAAGCAGGCGAGTGGAAATTTCAAGCCCTGCTGTACACTGTACTAATGACACTGGATGGGAAGGGGGGGGGGGTTAACATCAAAGGGCAGTCAATGTGTTAACTGTGTTGGAGTTTACATGTTCTCCCTGTGCCTGCGTGGGTTTCCTCCAGGTACTCCAGTTTCCTCCCACACTACAGACATGCTGGTAGGTAAATTGGATGCTGTTTAAATTGTCCCTAGTATGTGTATGTATGAATGTGAGTTAGGGGCCTTAGATTGTACGCCCCTTGAGGGTTAGGGACTGATGTGAATGCACACTATATATATATGTAAAGTGCTGCGTAAATTGACTGCATTATGCAAGTACATGTAATAAATAATAAAATGTGCTGTGAGCGGGCAGCAAATAGCCAAGTGAGCCTGTTACTTTGCCCTGCATGTATAGGATTACTTCAAATTAGAAAAAAAAACAGTTTTCTATAGCTTTCAGTTTTACATTAGCCTTATGGCATCTGTTAAAAAGGTGGAGCGGGTCATAAAACAATATTTGGGAGTGGATATGGAAGGGCCAGAGGGTTATCGGTGACTCTGAAAGACACAGGAAAAGAATAATATTGGAGATTAGGACAGTGTAAGAAAAATTACGCAGAAACTATGCAGAATATTCCCTATATGGGCCATCTCTCTAACACTCAATGAATTACTTAAAGCAGCAGACACCTGACACCGTCCAACTTGAAAACATTAATTGTTCTACTCGTGCTTTGCAATTCATTACAGCCTCCACCCAGATGATGAATGGTTTACCAGACCAGGGGCGGACTGACAACTCATGGGGCCCCCGGGCAATAGGGGATCATGGGGCCCCTGTGTCCTTGCCCAAACTCAAAAAAGCCTATGAAAAAGGTACCAGGGGCATCTCATGGGGTCCCCTACTGACCCCGGGCCCTCGGGCAGTTTCCAAATGGTCAGTCCGCCCCTGTACCAGACTGATGCAAAATGGAACATTTCATGCACACTATCTACATCAGCCTTTCTCAGCCTTTTCAACACAGAGGAACCCTTGAAATGATGAAATGACTTTTTGGTCTCGGGGAACCCTTGTTAAAAATGACTGTATCTACAGCTCATGATACATTCGTGGATGGTCAGTGGGAAGAATGCTCCTCACACTTGTGGTCATTGGGAACAATGATCCTTACACTTTTGGTCATTGGGAAGAATGCTCCTCACACTTGTGGTCATTGGGAAGAATGCTCCTCACACTTGTGGTCATTGGGAAGAATGCTCCTCACACTTGTGGTCAGTGGGAAGAATGCTCCTTACACTTGTGGTCATTGGGAAGAATGCTCCTTACACTTGTGGTCATTGGGAAGAATGCTCCTCACACTTTTGGGCATTGGGAAGAATTCTCCTTACACTTGTGGTCATTGGGAAGAATGCTCCTTACACTTGTGGTCATTGGGAAGAATGCTCCTTACACTTGTGGTCATTGGGAAGAATGCTCCTCACACTTGTGGTCATTGGGAAGAATGCTCCTCACACTTGTGGTCATTGGGAAGAATTACCCTCTTATAGATAGCAAAAAATATCAATGGTGTAAGCAGGAACCTATCTGAGAGGCTCTTTGTTCAAGGAACCCCTAGCAACCTCTGGAGGAATCCTAGGGTTCCACGGAACCCTGGTTGAGAAACCCTGGTCTACATAATGAACTCTGTCCAGAGGACTCAATTAATAAAGCAGTAAAAAAAAAATTAACTTTATGGTGCAGGGCTGTCTTAATGCATGGGCAGTGCCCAGGGGCTCCAGGTGCATGGGGGCCCAATGATAATTTTGCATCACGTCATACTTGCCAACTGTCCTGGATTTGCCGGGACAGCCACCCTTTTTACTTTGCTGTCCTAGGATGGCAGGTATTAGTCTTGATTGATTTTAATAAAAGGACTAGTAAATACATGTTTAATTCTATCAACTATTTAAACTTTAATTCTTGAGAGCAGGTGAGTAAGTTATGGCAGGCTGGTAAGGCCCCCAGTGCATTATTTTACCTAGGGGCCCATGATGCTATTTTCTTGCCATGCCTTGCCATGGTGCAGTGAGCAGTGGAGGGGCAGCACCGTGGCTAAATGGTTAGCACTTCTGCCTGGCAGTACTAAGGTCATCAGTTCAAATCCCAGCCACGGCACCACCTGCCTGGAGTTTGCATGTTCTCCCTGTGCCTGCGTGGGTTTCCTCCGGATACTCCAGTTTTCTCCCACACTCCAAAGACATGCTGGTAGGTTAATTGGCACCTGTCTAAATTGGCCCTTGTATATGAATGTGAGTTAGGGACCTTAGATTGTACGCCCCTTGAGGGTTAGGGACTGATGTGAATGTACAATATATATGTAAAGCGCTGCATAAATGGACGGCGCTATATAAGTACCTGAAATAAATAATAATAAATAAAACTACTACCAGGTGCGATTAAACGTTCACAAGGTCTACACATGGTTACAATATCAAAACACATGGGGGAACTTGTGCCACCATCCCAACTGATTACAATATTTGGTAGGTTGCACCGATACTAGGCATTTGCATGAGTATCAGAATTTGTGCAAATGCTCCAATACCTAAAATTGATACCAGAAATGACGTCAGCTGACAGCTCCAGGCTCTGTACAATGAAGGCTCGGCCGGTCTATAGGCACCGATTTAGTGATGGTGCTTTCGCTGAGTTCCCGGAGAGCAAACGAGCCCCATTTTATACAGCACTGGCTCTTCCACACCACTCTCCAGAGCTCCATGCTGGGAATGATGGATGTAAGGTCATATCCGGCTGTGGGAATCATGGAGGAGGAGCCGGCCTATTTATCTGGCATGGTGGCTTCCACAACTCAGAACTAATCCCATTGAAGAGGGTTGTGGTGTCCCTCCATAAACACCATACACTCAGCAGATGCCCATACATACTGTACACCAAGACAGCAGATGCTCATACACACTGTACACCCCGTCTGGGTTGTGGTGTCCCTCCATACAGACCGTACACTCAGATAGCAGATGCCCATACATACCGTACACCAAGACAGCAGATGCTCATACACACCGTACACCCCGTCTAGGTTGTGGTGTCCCTCCATACACACCGTACACCCAGATAGCAGATGTCCATACACACCGTACACTCAGATAGCAGATGCCCATACATACCGTACACCAAGACAGCAGATGCTCATACACACCGTACACCCCATCTGGGTTGTGGTGTCCCCCAATACACACTGTACACCCAGATAGCAGATGCCCATACACACCGTACACCCAGATAGCAGATGCCCATACATATCATACACCAAGACAGCAGATGCCCATACACACCGTACACCCAGACAGCAGATGCCCATACACACCGTTCACCCAGACATTATAAAAATGCACTACATATGAAATGGTAACATATTGCAATAAATACAGAAAGGTATATAAAGCAACCTCTAGTGTGCTACTAGAGTAGCGTAGGTAAATCTATTGTGTAGGACTCATGGTAACTGTGTGAGTCTGTGATTAAGGTTGGGGTACTGAAGGTCAAACTGAATGGCTTAACATGTTGGGAACTCTATCGCCTCCACCTCGTTCTGGAGGACCATGGAACCTTCCAGAAGCCAGCGGGTGGAAATCAAACTGAATGTTTATGGGAGTTTAACCAATCCCAGGTTTTTAGGCCCTGGTAAAGTGGTGAGAATAACCCATAAATATTACCCTATCCAAGTTACATCCCCCAATGAAATAACAAAAACCAAACTCGCTGACTGTGGATGCAAGTGTGGAAAATGAGCGTTGCCTGGCTGTGAGAAATTTAGAGGGATCGAGAAACAGAGCAGCCTTCTAGAGGGTAGCGCTACAGATAAAAGTGAAAAAATATGATATCTACTTATTGTGTTATGGTTGGATGGAGGTGGAGCCATCGGAATATCCAAATGATAGAGTTCCCGGAGAGCCGAGGCTCTTGTGCACATCGCTGGATCACAGTGGGGCTCAGGTAAGTATTGAAAGTGGGTTGCTGGGGGGAGCTGAACGCCAAAGATTTTTTACCTTCATGCATAAAAAAACAGGCTTCATAGACTGGCACCCGGGACAAGGAATTGTTAGATTCAGAGGTGGACTGACAACTCATGGGGCCCCCGGGCAATAGGGGATCATGGGGACCCTATATCTTTGCCCAAACTCAAAAAAGCCTATGAAAAAGGTACCAGGGGCATCTCATGGGGCCCCGTACTGACCCCGGGCCCTCGGGCACTGCCCGAGTTTGCAAATGGTCAGTCCGCCCCTGGTTAGACTCTTATGAGCTTTCAACTGAGTTAATCAGTTTAAAAACACATAGAATGAAAAAAAAAAAAATTTACCTAAAGCCATCATAGTTCCTTTACTGATAAATCATTTTCTGCTTGCTTATTTGCACTTGTATTGCGGCATTTTTCCATTTTATTTTTGTAGACTGCGCTTCTTCTAAAGTTAATTCCATAACACTAAACCAGTTAATTGCCAGCGTGGATGGTTAGAATGAGCAACACATTCACTTTTCATCTATTAAGCCAACGTGGCTTACGAGATCAAGGTCAAAGATTTCACAGGGCCTGAAATTGGTGGTGAAACAATCGTGACCTCAGGGGACCTGCTGGGGTTTTCTGCCGTTCCAAGTCATGAGCAGTTCTAAAAATGAACTTTCTAAGAAGTCAGTAAACACTGAAACAATTACTGTGTTTTGTTTATTGTCCCATGGTCGTTTTCTTTTCACTTTCAATCAAAAGTGACACAATGGAAGGATAGTCAATTAAACTGATTGTGGAACAATGAGTAACCATCAAATGGAAGCTCATCGGGAGACAGCCAGCAACGAGAAAGGAGTTTTGAAAAAAAAAACACTAGCAAAAATTAGAATAAAATGAGTCAAGGCTGAGGATGAAGCTACAACATGACCACAGGGATCAATCTGGGTTAATTTATTCACCAAGCACAGGGAAATCGTTGGGTTGAAAAATGCCCCATTAATTCAACCCATGACCCAATGTTTTTTTCGTGAATTGACTCAAGGTTGGGCCATTAGGTAATTCTTTGGCTAGACAGTTTCCAAGTCCTAAACTGCAACTCTGACCACTGTGTAAAAAAATATACACTGTATGGCCAAAGTATAAGGAGATGCCTCACCATCACACCTATATGACATGGGCAGAGTATGTCCTCCTCCTCTCTGAGTTCAGATATTTCTCATCAAAGGACGTGGTAATAGTGCAGCATACAAAGACATTATGTACAATTTTTTGCTTCCAACCTTATGGAAACATAGTTACATAGTTAGTCTGGCTGAAAAAAGACAAAAGTCTATCCAGTTCAACCATAGAAAAAAAAAAATTATAATCCTATACCCACAGTTGATCCAGAGGAAGGCAAATAAACCCAGCAAAGCACAATCCAATTTGCTCCTGCAGGGGGAAAAAATTCCTTCCTGATTCCCCGAGAGGCAATCGGATATTCCCTGGATCACTTTTATCTATAAATGTTATATCCAGTTATATTCTAAGAAACAATCCAGGACTTTCCTACAGCACTCCACTAAGCTGGCCAGAATCAACTCTTGAGGGAGTCTATTCCATATTTTCACAGATCTCACTGTGAGGAAACCTTTCCGTGTTTGGAGATTAAATGTATTTTCCTCCAGACATAAAGAGCGCCCCCTTGTCCTCTGTGATGACCTCAGGGGGAATAACTACCCCGAGTTCACTATATGGACCACTGATGTATTTATACATGGAGATCATATCCCCCTTATGTATTATACATGGAGATCATATCCCCCCTTATGTATTATACATGGTGATCATATCCCCCTTATGTATTATACATGGAGATCATACCCCCCCTTATGTATTATACATGGAGATCATATCCCCCCTTATGTATTATACATGGAGATCATATCCCCCCTTATGTATCATACATGGAGATCATATCCCCCTTATGTGTTATACATGTAGATCATATCCCCCCTTATGTATTATACATGGAGATAATTTCCCCCCTTATGTATTATATGTGAAGATCATATCCCCCCTTACGTATTATACATGGTGATCATATCCCCCCTTATGTATTATACATGGTGATCATATCCCCCCCTTATGTATTGTACATGGAAATCATATCCCCCCTTATGTATTATACATGGAGATCATACCCGCCTTATGTATTATACATGGTGGTCATACCCCCCCTTATGTATTATACATGGTGATCATATCCCCCTTATGTATTATACATGTTGATCATATCCCCTCCTTATGTATTATACATGGAGATCATATCCCCCCTTATGTAATATACATGGAGATCATATCCCCCTTATGTATTATACATGGTGATCATATCCCCCTTATGTATTATACATGGAGATCATATCCCCCCCCTTATGTATTATACATGGAGATCATACCCCCCCTTATGTATTATACATGGAGATCATATCCCCCCTTATGTATTATACATGGTGATCATATCCCCCCTTATGTATTATACATGGTGATCATATCCCCCCTTATGTATTATACATGGTGATCATATCCCCCCTTATGTATTATACATGGTGATCATATCCCCCTTGTGTATTATACATGGAGATCATATCCCCCCTTATGTATTATACATGGTGATCATATCCCCTCTTATGTAATATACATGGAGATCATATCTCCCCTTATGTATTATACATGGAGATCATATCCCCCCTTATGTATTATACATGGAGATCATATCCCCCCCTTATGTATTATACATGGTGATCATATCCCCTCTTATGTATTATACATGGAGATCATATCCCCCCTTATGTATTATACATGGAGATCATATCCCCCCTTATGTATTATACATGGAGATCATATCCCCCCTTATGTATTATACATGGAGATCATATCCCCCCTTATGTATTATACATGGTGATCATATCTTCCTTTTGTATTATACATGGAGATCATATCCCCCCTTATGTATTATACATGGAGATCATATCCCCCCGTATGTATTATATATGGAGATCATATCCCCCCTTATGTATTATACATGGAGATCATATCCCCCCCGTATGTATTATACATGGTGATCATATCCCCCCTTGGGGAAGTCTGTTTCTGTCCCTGTGCACAAAACCATCTCCATAAAGACATGATTGGATGAGTTTGGTGTGATGAAACTTAAAGGACCTGCACAGAGCCCTGACCTCAACCTCTGAGTTACTCTAGTCACCCTTGCTCTTTTCCAGAGTTCCTGCTCATCCCTTCTGCATTAAAATGTCGATGTGTCACACGGGCTAATAGGTCTGGTCTGTTGCCATAGTCATTGACCTAAACAAACACCTACTATCCTGTTGAGTTGTTGTCCACGGGTTGCTGGGAACCACTGATGTGCTCTACAATGAAAGCATGACTCTAAATAGAGATGAGCGAATTATTCAAAAATTCGATTCGGCTGATTCGCCGAATTTGAGGAAGAAATTTGATTCGATGCGAATTAATTCGCTACGAATTTAACTTATTAAAAGGGTTTCTAGGCTTCAGAGAGCCTTTAAATTAGTGCAGAACACTGTACCTTTAATTTAAATGCCCTTGGAGATGAGGAAGCACAAGGAGAAGGAGAAGGATGAGAAGAAGGAGAAGGAGAAGGATGAGAAGAAGGAGAAGGATGAGAAGAAGGAGAAGGAGAAGGATGAGAAGAAGGAGAAGGATGAGAAGAAGGAGAAGGAGAAGGAGAAGGATGAGAAGAAGGAGAAGGATGAGAAGATGGAGAAGGAGAAGGATGAGAAGAAGGAGAAGGAGAAGGATGAGAAGAAGGAGAAGGAGAAGGATGAGAAGAAGGAGAAGGAGAAGGATGAGAAGAAGGAGAAGGATGAGAAGAAGGAGAAGGATGAGAAGAAGGAGAAGGATGAGAAGAAGGATGAGAAGAAGGATGAGAAGAAGGAGAAGGATGAGAAGAAGGATGAGAAGAAGGAGAAGGATGAGAAGAAGAAGGATGAGAAGAAGAAGAAGGATGAGAAGAAGGAGAAGGATGAGAAGAAGGAGAAGGATGAGAAGAAGGATGAGAAGAAGGAGAAGGATGAGAAGAAGGATGAGAAGAAGGAGAAGGATGAGAAGAAGGAGAAGGAGAAGGAGAAGGATGAGAAGAAGGAGAAGGAGAAGGATGAGAAGATGGAGAAGGATGAGAAGAAGGAGAAGGATGAGAAGAAGGAGAAGGAGAAGGATGAGAAGAAGGAGAAGGAGAAGGATGAGAAGAAGGAGAAGGAGAAGGATGAGAAGAAGGAGAAGGATGAGAAGAAGGAGAAGGATGAGAAGAAGGAGAAGGTTGAGAAGAAGGAGAAGGAGAAGGATGAGAAGAAGGAGAAGGATGAGAAGAAGGAGAAGGATGAGAAGAAGGAGAAGGAGAAGGATGAGAAGAAGAAGAAGGATGAGAAGAAGGAGAAGGATGAGAAGAAGGATGAGAAGAAGGAGAAGGATGAGAAGAAGGAGAAGGAAACAAATAGATACAATGTTTCAACCGCTGTATGGAGGGAATGTCACAGAACTGTCAGAAATAGCGGAGCTCTGCAGATACACTTAGCGGAGCTCTGCAGATGCACTTTTTGCCGGCTTGGAATTCTTCTTATTTTCATCCTACTTCTTCTTCTTCTTCTTCTTCTTCATCCTCATCCTCTTCTTCTTCTTCTGAGGATGAGGATGAAGAAGAAGAAGAAGAAGTAGGATGAAAATAAGAAGAATTCCAAGCCGGCAAAAAGTGTATCTGCAGAGCTCCTCTAAGTGTATCTGCAGAATAGAGGAGCTCTGCAGATACACTTTTTGCCGGCTTGGAATTCTTCTTATTTTCATCCTACTTCTTCTTCTTCTTCATCCTCATCCTCAGAAGAAGAAGAAGAGGATGAGGATGAGGATGAAGAGGAAGAAGAAGAAGAAGTAGGATGAAAATAAGAAGAATTCCAAGCCGGCAAAAAGTGTATCTGCAGAGCTCCTCTATTCTGCAGATACACTTAGAGGAGCTCTGCAGATACACTTTTTGCCGGCTTGGAATTCTTCTTATTTTCATCCTACTTCTTCTTCTTCTTCATCCTCATCCTCAGAAGAAGAAGAAGAGGATGAGGATGAGGATGAAGAGGAAGAAGAAGAAGAAGAAGAAGAAGAAGAAGAAGTAGGATGAAAATAAGAAGAATTCCAAGCCGGCAAAAAGTGTATCTGCAGAGCTCCTCTAAGTGTATCTGCAGAATAAAGGAGCTCTGCAGATACACTTTTTGCCGGCTTGGAATTCTTCTTATTTTCATCCTACTTCTTCTTCTTCTTCTTCATCCTCATCCTCAGAAGAAGAAGAAGAGGATGAGGATGAGGATGAAGAGGAAGAAGAAGAAGAAGTAGGATGAAAATAAGAAGAATTCCAAGCCAGCAAAAAGTGTATCTGCAGAGCTCCTCTATTCTGCAGATACACTTAGAGGAGCTCTGCAGATACACTTTTTGCCGGCTTGGAATTCTTCTTATTTTCATCCTACTTCTTCTTCTTCTTCTTCATCCTCATCCTCATCCTCTTCTTCTTCTTCTGAGGATGAGGATGAGGATGAAGAAGAAGAAGTAGGATGAAAATAAGAAGAATTCCAAGCCGGCAAAAAGTGTATCTGCAGAGCTCCTCTAAGTGTATCTGCAGAATAGAGGAGCTCTGCAGATACACTTTTTACCGGCTTGGAATTCTTCTTATTTTCATCCTACTTCTTCTTCTTCTTCATCCTCAGAAGAAGAAGAAGAGGATGAGGATGAAGAGGAAGAAGAAGAAGAAGAAGAAGTAGGATGAAAATAAGAAGAATTCCAAGCCGGCAAAAAGTGTATCTGCAGAGCTCCTCTATTCTGCAGATACACTTAGAGGAGCTCTGCAGATACACTTTTTGCCGGCTTGGAATTCTTCTTATTTTCATCCTACTTCTTCTTCTTCTTCTTCTTCTTCTTCTTCTTCATCCTCATCCTCATCCTCTTCTTCTTCTTCTGAGGATGAGGATGAAGAAGAAGAAGAATAATGAAAAGAAGAAGAAGTAGGATGAAAATAAGAATAATTCCAAACCGGCAAAAAGTGTATCTGCAGAGCTCCTCTATTTCTGACAGTCCTCTGACTTTCACATTTACAGCGGTTGAAACATTGTATCTGTTTCCGAATAAAAACATCTGTATCCTAAATGGAAACAAATAGATACAATGTTTCAACCGCTGTACATGTGAAGGAACTGTCAGAGAACTGTCAGAAATAGCGGAGCTCTCTGCAGGGACACTTTTGCCGGCTGATTGGGAAAAATCCGATTCGCGCACCCGAAGTAGGCTAATATTTTTCCTGAAATTCGAATCGAATTCCACTTCGCCTGGTTCGATTCGCTCATCTCTAACTCTAAAGTTAGAGTAGTCCATAGAAAAAAAAGCTGATTGTGATATCTTTAGAATGGAAGTATTAAAGAGGAACCTCACCCGAAAGGGGAAGTTCCATTTTTTGTCCCCCCCCCACACATACACACAGACTTTTGAAAACATTACATTTTTGGGGGGGGAATGGGTACTCGCTTTTGACGAACACCTCCCACTTTCTGTTGGATCGCAGTGGCGGAAGTTCCCCTCACCTCCTCCCTTCTCGCAACCTTCTAGGATATGTCACAGGTCCCAGAAGACTGTGGAACCATTCACAAGGTGCAGCATGGATTGCGCATGTGCAGTGGAAAGCTGGCTGTAGAGCTGCAAGGCTTTACAGCCGGTTTCCCTTAGTAAACATACCGGCGCCAAGGACCTGAGGACCAATGAAGAACCAACTCGGGTGAGGACAGCGCCGGATCCCTGGACAGGTAAGTGCCCTTTCATTAATAGTTAGCAGCTACAGTATTAATTTTAATATTTCGTGGGAGATTGAAGCTTCTCTCTAAAGTGGCTACACCCATTTCTCAAACATGGAATCAAAAATATTCTTGAGTTTTCAAGGGCCTTCTGTAGAATTTTCAGAATCCAACTTTAGAGTGTGCCAGACAGGGCTGCTGTTAGAAACCATGGGGCCTCACACAGCCAACCTGAGAGCGCCCCCCCCCCCCAAAAAAAACAAAACAACAACAACGTTTTCTATACTTCAGTTATGAATGAACTCAGTGAGTGATCAGTATTGACCACTCATTGTGTTCATTCAGGTAAGGAAGGGGCTGGTAAATGTGACACATTTATCGGACCCTTCCCTCACTCTCCATCCTGGAGGACCAAATGTGTGCTTGCAGCTGCCGGTGGGAAGGAGAAGAGGGAAGCCAGCAGCAGTGTGGGGCTGGGGGCACACAGAGGGGAACCTGGGCAACAGGGGGAAATGTATGGTCCACAGGGAGGGTGATGGGTGGATCAGAACACCTCATTTTTGTCTGTGCCCCTGTTATGGAGAGTCACCCTCTCTATTTGTCCTGTTTACCATTATCATCATAGGAAAAGGAAAAGAAAATCCCAAATTTTTGGGTTGTCCTCAAGAGTAATAAAGGTTAAATCTTCTAATGGGAACACTAGTTATTTGCAGGGATTTCTTCTCACTTCCTGTTTTGTCTATGGGACAGGAAGTGAAGGGAAATCTCCCTAATGGGACACAGATGGCAAAAAAACTGACAGGGGTTATAACCCTCCCTTACTCTATCCATAAGGAAAAAAAAAAGAGAGTTTTGTCTATAGTTCTACTTTAAAGGAGCAGGGTGGAAAATTTCTCTCAAACCAATGAATTGGCAGCATGTTTGGTTTTTGTTCGGTAAAGATAATTCCTTCCAAAATCTAAAGTAAAAAGCAAATTATATTTTGAATTGATTTTCCCTTATCTATTGTCCTGATGAAGCAGAAGTTCTGTGAAACCCGTAGACAGATAACGCTGATTTGCACACGTTGAATTTGCGACTCTCAGTGGTCTTAAACTTTGTATGTAATAAAAATTGATTTTATTTTAACCCAAGCTAGTTGCTAACTGGTATTTGTATACCACTGGAAAGCCATATTTAAAGCAAAATATATTTTGAATGATATCTATCAAGCCAATGACTGTACTGAGAATTTTCATACTAAATTTTCGTACAAATTTTCTTTCAAAATCCTACTAGTGCACATCTAGTTATTCGCTTTGCAAGGGAATTTTCCCATAGCTTATTGAATGAGGTGAAGCTGAACACAACACAACAAAAACACAATTTTTTTTCCTTAGTTTTGAATTTTCACTAGCTAGTTGCTAACTGGTGTTTGTATACCACTGCAAAGCCATATTTAAAGCAAAATTATATTTTGAATGATATTTATCAAGCCAATGACTGTACTGAGAATTTTCATAAAAATTTTCTTTCAAAATTCTACTAGTGCACATCTAGCTGTTCGCTTTGCAAGGGGATTTTCCCTTAGCTCATTGAATGAGATGAAGCTGACTTGATGTGCACCCAAAAACACAATTTTTTTCCTTAGTTTTGAATTTTCATAAATTAAAATTTCATTATCAAGTCAAACTGGTGAAACAATTCACAAATGATAGGGGGAAATCAGGAATCCAACACACCTGGAAATGAGTCATCCTCTGAAGATTCTTGAAGTAGGACTTGCCGTCTGCTGTAGAGGTAAGTACAAGGATTTTATTTTGGAGTTTTTTTTTTTAATTTTCCAATCAATAGTATCCCTCTTGTATTTGGTTTATCATATTTCTACCCTAACAGCATAAGAAGGCTTTATCTATTGTCCTGATGAAGCAGAAGTTCCGTGAAACCTGTAGACAGATAACGCTGATTTGCACACATTGAATTTGCGACTCTCAGTGGTCTTTTTTTATAATCGGTCTTAAACTTTGTATATGATAAAAATCGATTTTATTTGTAACCCAAGCTAGTTGCTAACTGGTATTTGTATACCACTGGAAATCCATATTTAAAGCAAAATTATATTTTGAATGATATTTATCAAGCCAATGACTACTGAGAATTTTCATACAAAATTTTTGTACAAATTTTCTTTCAAAATCCTACTAGTGCACATCTAGTTTTTTTTTCGCTTTGCAAGGGGATTTTCCCTTAGCTCATTGAATGAGGTGAAGCTGACTTGATGCGCATGCAAAAACACAATTTTTTTCCTTAGTTTTGAATTTTCACAAATGAAAATTTCATTAATAAGTCAACCTTTTTCAAAATTTTCAAGCAATAGAGTCACTCTTGTATTTGGTTTATCATATTTCTACCCTAACAGTATAAGAAGGCTTTATCTATTGTCCTGATGAAGCGGACGTTCCGTGAAACCCGTAGACAGATAACGCTGAATTTGCGACTCTCTTTCTCGTTTTTATAAGCGGTCTTAAACTTTGTATGCAATAAAATTTTATTTTATTTTAACTCAAGCTAGTTGCTAACTGGTGTTTGTATACCACTGGAAAGCCATATTTAAAGCCCCTTTTAAAATTTTTCCTTTGGATTAGCATTTTCCCTCTCTGATTAATTTATGTTTATCGGTTTGTTTTAACTGATTTTTGTAAGATTAGCATTGAGACAATTGTTTATATAATCATATAATACACAGCGATCCTTACAATTTGAAAATGCAATGCATGACATAGCCATTCCAACTGACAGTCAATATTTTCACAAACAATCACATAGAAAACAAATAAGTGTCCATATATTTTACAGTCCAAAGTGCTTCTACGGAGTCCTTATTACATTCAAAAAGTTGGATACTCTAAAATGATTATTTCGTGGAACTAGTAGGATTGTTAGGAATTATTCAATATTTCCTTTTTTATCTTTGTTAAACTCTAGCGCAGCACCTATACTTTGACATTGTGTAGCTTTTCACTGTCCTAATTCTGTTTTTGTAACTATATTTGTAAAACCAAATAAAAATTTATTATGGAAAAAAAAATGCTTGTGCTCCTAAAGTGCATATATATTGTATGTTGGAATGTGTTTTTATTACAAAATATATAAATAAATATTTTTAAAAATACATTTTCAAATATACTGTATGTCTTTAAAAATGCAAATCTACATTTTTGGGATGCATTTACAAATATATGTAAAAATATATGTTAAAATGACTTTTTTATATGTTAAAAAACATCTGAAGAATATATTTTAAAAAAATGTTTTCATATATTTCATAGTATATAAAAAATGCATTTCAACATGCAGTATATATATATATATATATACTGCATGTTAAAATGCATTTTTTATATATTACAAAATATATGGAAAATATTTTAAAAATATTCGGCAGATGTGTATAGTGTTGCATGACCGCGCAATTGTCATTCAAAGTGTGATAGCGCTGAAAGCTGAAAATTGGCCTGGACAGGAAGGGGGTAAAAGTGTCCGGACAGGAAGTGGTTAAGAATGTATTTTTAAAATATATTTTTCTTCCATGTGGGTTACTTGAATAGAACCTCCCAAGTTGTTGCAAAAAAGTCTCGAAATTGCTGTTGTCATGAAGAGGTGATTACCCAATTATCACTTTCCTTGCGGTGAAAGTTGGACAGTTCTTATTAATATAAATGTCATATTTGCCTCGGTTTAGACTGGGAGACATCCCGTGTAAACGTTCGTTGAAATTTCACCCTGAACAGCTTCATCTGCATTGTACTGAGTGTGCTTTCAGCATATCTCGAAGACCCACGGTTAGACACAGCTGACATGACCTAGCCCCGATGACTCAAGGAAAGGAAAACAGGTAGCAGCTCCAACAAAAAGAAACAAAGCAATGCCTCCTCGTTGGCCAAGTTCAGTTTATGTAAGCAGTAAGAATAGGGGATCCCACTCCCTGTTCCCATACATGTATCTTCCTGGCATGGGACTCAGTCGGTCCAACATAAAGGTAGGCTGCTGGCTTCGATATCCTCCTCCTGGCCGGCCATCAAGTGCCAAAAAAATGTTTCCAGCTCTCCAGATGCGAACCCGTCCAAAAATATTAACAAAGGGTTCTGACATTGATTGTTCTGGCAAAAGTCCCTCTCTCCAAAAACAGCTGCACAATTATGTAATCCCGCTCATTTGCATATTAAGCAATTCTGGACATTGATTGATGATGTGCTCAAGTGAAGTGTAAATTGTTGGTGGAACAGAGAAAGACGAACCAAATGGAAATGTATCTAATTTAAAAAAAAAATGAAAGACTTGACATTTTTCTTTTAAACATACAACGGGTGTTACATTTGATCAAAGTGATGAAGTTTGGTAGGGTAGTTTCCCAACGCGAAGGCATTTTTTCAGGACGTATGGTGGAATATATCATTTTAAGTGGAATTTCCAAAATATTAAAATTGCGTCTCAGATTGTCTGTGCTTATAAGAGGACCTGTTATTGGTATTGAAGAATGAAGTGACTTTGGTGATGAGTGTGGTGACTTCAGTGAAATTGATTTTGCTGCAAAAATGAACAGCTGTATCAAGATTGCACTCAACTAGGTGCGTAAGTGAAATTTGTGTGAAAACAATGTACTCTTTTTCCCTTTTATTAATTTTTTTTTTGGGAGAGGGCAGTATTTAGGGTAGCTAGCTTTATTTATTTCATTTACAACGGGTGTTACATTTGATCAAAGTGATTAAGTTTGATAGGGTAGTTTCCCAACGCCAAGGCATTTTTTCAGGACATATAGTGGAATATATAATTTTGGTTGAAAAAGTGATTTGGGTAGATGTATTAAGCTAAATCCATTCTTCTTTTTTTGTTTTTTGAAATGATTGCCTCTGTGGTATGCCCCCCCCCCCCCC